>NC_080163.1:156524809-156785749 GCF_950295315.1 Erinaceus europaeus
AATGGCCTCCAGGAGCAGTGGATTCATGGTGCAGGCACCGAGCCCAGCAATAACCCTGGAGGGGGAAAAAAATTATTTATTCCCTTTTGTTGCCCTTGTTTTATTGTTGTAGTTATTATTGTCCTCATTGTTGGACAGGACAGAGAGAAATGGAGAGAGGAGGGGAAGACAGAGAGGGGGAGAGAAAGATAGACACCTGCAGACCTGCTTCACCGCCTGTGAAGCGACTCCCCTGTAGGTAGGGAGATGGGGGCTCGAACCGGGATCCTTATGTTTTTTTTTTAATTTCTTTATTGGGAGATTAATGTTTTACATTTGACAGTAAATACAATAGTTCGTACATGCATAACATTTCTCAGTTTTCCACATAATAATACAATCCCCACTAGGTCCTCTGCCATCCTTTTTGGACCTGTACTCTCCCCCCCAGTCACCCCAGAGTCTTTTACTTTGGTGCAATACGCCACTATGGCCTCTTTAACTCCCTTTCTATATTAAAAAAATTAAAAGGAATAAGAAAATAAGGGAGAGAGAAAAACAGAGAAGGAGAACAACATAGCATTGCTCCATCATCCATGGGACTCCTCCAGTGCCAACCATGGTGTTCCCATGTGGTTCCAGGGCTCACACCCAGGCTAAGTCATGTGCTCTACCAGGTGAACCACCGCCCAGCTCCTATGTTTGAATTATTTATTTACTTACTTGATAGTACAGAGAGAAATTGAAAGGGTAAAGGGAGAGAGGACAGTGACCTACAGCACTGTTTCACTGTTAAAATGAAGCTTCTCCCCTGCATGTGAGGACTGGGGGCTTGAACCCAGGTCTTTGCACACTGCAATGTGTGTTCTCAACTGGGTAGACCACTGTCCAGCCTCTGAATTTTTTTAATGATAGAAATATATTCACAGAACAGTTGCAAAGTTAAAAAGACATTTAAATAAATGAAAAGCTACATGAGGTGGGGGTTGGGGAGAGGTTGAGAAAAGGTCACGGGTTGGACTCTGCAAAGCAACACAGCTTCCAAGACAGTACAGCCTGTGCCAGGCTGCAGCTCTCCAGGGCTTGGCTGATTTACTGGAGATGAACAGCAGCCCCCAGCCTTCCCAGGGCACCATGGCCAATGAGCCTGATCCACAGCTGGGGGGGGCGGGGGGGTTAGTATTTGCCTTTGCAGTTGGCAGCATCTCCCGGCTTCTGTGCCTTCCTCATGAGAGACTCATTATGCAGTTTGGTCATGTGCCCTATGCATTTTAATGAATGAGTCAGGGGACAGACTCAATTTGAAAGAGGAATCGCTGCTCTCTGCTGGGTGAAGGGCTCTCAAGGGATGCTCTCGCAGCTTGGATAGTACAAGAAAAGGCAAGAAGGAAGATATTTCCATTTAGAAAAGAGATAGAGGAAGGTCTGAAGAAGGAAGGTCAAAAGGGTAGGAGAAAAGAAGGAAAGGGGGAAGGTCAGAAGGAATGAAAGAAGGAAGGAAGGAGGGAGGGAGGGAGGGAAGAAGGGAAGGAAAAAGAAAAGAAGTGAGGGGCTGGCAAAATAGCCCACTTGGATAGTGCACTGTTTTGCCATGTGTGTAACCCAGGTTCAAGCCTGGTCCCTATTACACTGAAGGAAGCTTTGGTGCCTTGCTTTCTTCCTTTGCCCACATGCCCCGCCCCCAATCTTTTTATCTGGAAAAAGTCAGCCAAGGGCAGTGAAGCCTTGGAGATAAATACTTTGCCTCCTCTTCCCCACCCTGGAAATAATAGAGGGAAAGAAAAAAGAAAGCAAAGAAGCTAAGAAAGACCACCCTAGAGTTCAGAAACCAGTTTTGGAACAGCTGCTGCCTGGCAGACACTCCCTTGTTCCTTTACCCTAGACTAATTTACTCCAAGCTTGTAGTACTTTTTAAATGCCAGGCACCACAGAAGGCTCAGGAGTTACAAGACAAATGAAATAGTCCTTCTCTGTCCCCAAATGAGGTTTGCAGAAAACCAAAGCAATATGGTCACATTGTAGTCATTATGATAGGGGTCTGACTCAGGAGGTGTTATGGGTCAAAGGAGGTGGTGTTCACTTCCTCACTGTGAATATATCCAGAGGGAGGTGAAGAGGTGGGGAGGTGGGGGAAGCCCCACTGATGGTCAAGAGTTACCTGCTTTCAAGCACACCCCACATGCTAGCCATAGAGTGAATGTTCCAGTCTCTCTCTCCTTGAATCCTGGCAATAGTTTCAGGAGGCAGATCCTTTTACTGTCACATATTTAGAAGATGAGGAAACTGAAGCAGAGAGCAGCTTATCCAAGGTCGCTCAGGGATTTGAACTCAGGCCTGTCTGACTCCAGTGCTCTTGGCAGCCCGGTGTTATGCTGTCAGCCAACCACTGGATGGGGAATGCTGGGGAAGGCCTTTCCCTTCCCAGGCTCCCTTCCAAGAACACTCTGAACCCCCAGGAGGAAGAGGTTGGTGTGAATCCAGATGCAGTCTGCGCCAACCAGCCTGGGAGCGGATCTGAAACCTCCCTGAGCCGGGGTGGTGTGTGAGACCAAGAGCCCAAGGGCAGAGGGGAGAGGAAGGAAGCACAGCCCCACCGTGGTCAGTTGGGGCTTCGTGCCTGTTCCCAGCCTCCACACCACAAAACACAGGGCAGCAGATGCTCAGCAAATGGCTGTGTGGGAGTGAGACTTACCCTTAGACAGCGGGCGGGCAAGCAGTGTCACTGAATTACTCAACAAAGCCACCTCGGCTTTGAACTTTGAGCCAGGCTCTGTTGGAACAGGGCATGGGGGGGTGGGTTGCTGGGAGGAGACTCACCACAGTAAAGAGGATGTCTGCCATCCCCCTGTGCTTCCCCCAACCCCAAGTGAGAAAATACAGCCTGGGAAGGAGCCAAGAACTGAAGAGCCCCCCTCTGCAAACCCACAGTCTCATGAATTTTTACAGCTGGAGAGAAAGAGTGATACACAAACACAGCAGGACTCAGGGGTCCTGGCTTCATGCTGGAGAGAAAAGCAAGGCCACCTGCCATGAGCCTGGACTGTATACAGACATGGCCAGCCTCTACTGACTGATCACTACGTGCCAGGACTGTCATGCACATCATCCCTCCTGGTGAGCGTGGCACCATTACTGTGTTCATTCTACCTGAGACAATTCTCAGATTAAGAACTGGCCAAGGTCACATGATTTCTCCATTTTTAGTTTCCACAAGAAGAGATTTTTTTTTTTCCCTTACATATACTTTTTATCTTGACTCTCACTGCCTATGGTGATGGCATAGCTATCAGGTTGGAAAACTCTGGAAGGCTATCTGGAATGATCTGCTTGGTTCTATTCTTCTTCTGGGCTCAGTTGGGAAGCCAATTCTGTTCTCACTCTAAGTGACATACTCCATACTAGCCTTAGTGGTAATTAAGGTGGTATTTTTGGCTCTCTGCCATTCCTTTGTCTTTTTTTATTCAATGCATGCAGAACCTAGGTGTAGAAGAAGAGTGCTGTTTTCTGGAAGGCTCTCTGGAGACGCCAACAACACTTCTCGGATCCCAAGAGCTCTGGCCAAACCACCACCATTTGACCAAAGGATTCTGCAAACACACACACACACACACACACACACACACGCAAACATACACCACTCCCTCATCCTCCCTCCATATTTGGCAAAGGATAGTCTTGGCTTTGGGACCAGTTTCTCTTGGGAGAAGTCAGTCTTACAACTGTCAGGGCTAACCAACAACACCCAGCTCCCTTTATTTGGACTATTTTTTTTTTTCTTGGGATGAGATAAACTCCAGTGTCTTGGTGTAAAGGGAATCAGTCTTGAAAGGATAGTCCTGGGGTGACAGTTTCTTGGCCTATTACCTGCTCTTTCCCTTGTCACCTGCCAGGGCATCAACAATGAGTACGTGACCTACCCAGACTGCTGCCAGTCTAGACTGCAGGCAGCTGACCCAGATCCCTTGACTTTTACCCGCAGCCTGTTTATCCCAGTTACCAGTTCCAGTGGGTCTGCCAATGAATTCAAAGCCAATTGTGTCTCTCTGTAAGGCTCCAGGCCAAACTCAAGCTACCTTGCTGTGACTATGCTCTGTGCTTTTGATTTCCTCATCTGTGAAATGGAAAGATGGTCCCTGCACTAGCTGTGGTCACACAAGACTGCTATGAAGGTCAATGAGATCAAGCATGTGACAACTCACTTGAAAAGGAATTAAAAGTGGAGATTGGCTGGCCAGTGAAATCACTCACTTGGACAGTGTGCTCCTTTGTCAAGTGTACCACCAAGGTTGAGCCTGGGCCCTGCCACATTGCAGGAGAGCTTGGTACCATGGTTTCTTGCACTCTCTGTCTCTGTCACTATCTTATGCCAGTCCTTGTGCTTCGAGCTATGTGTACTTAACCCACTGCGCTACCGCCTGACTCCCCTTCTCTGTCACTATCTTAAAAAAGGAGTTGGGGAGTGTCAGGCGGTAGTGCAGCGGGTTAAGTGCAGGTGGCTCAAAGCTCAAGGACCGGCTTAAGGATATCGGTTCAAGCCCCCGGCTCCCCACCTGCAGGGTAGTCGCTTCACAGATGGTGAAGCAGGTCTTCAGGTGTCTATCTTTCTCTCCCTCTCTCTGTCTTCCCCTCCTCTCTCCATTTCTCTCTGTCCTATTTAACAATGACGACATCAATAACAACAACAATAATAACGACAACAGTAAAACAACAAGGGCAACAAAAGGAAATAAATTTTTTAAAAAGTGGGGGTTGGGGTGGGGCTGGGATACCTCAGTTAGTAGAGCACACACTTTACTATGCATGAGGGAGGACAAGAGGACCCTGATTTGAGCACCTGGCCACCAGGTGGGTGCACCTTGCAAAGAGACAATGTCACAAGCGTTGGACCAATGCTCTGGTACCTCTTCTATGTGTCGCTCTTGCCTATCAAAGAAAAAAAACAAAAAAGTCCACAGGGAGCAGTGGAATCTTGCAGGCATGAACCCCCAGCAAAAACCTTGGCTTAAAAAAGAAGAAGAAAAGAAAAAGAAAAGGAATTAAAATAGCCTATGAGATAGAAGAGACTGATGATTTTTATGAGCCTTGATAATGCATTGAAAGACTTAGTAAGCACTTATAGTGAACACCTGCAGCTACCCAGCCACCTTCAATTTGGAACCACACCCAACCTCCTCTACAATTTCCTTCTGAGACTCGTTCTCATCCTCTTAAAAATGCATCTCTTTCTCCTTGATCACAGCAGTCACTTCAAGGATGGACATATGACTCAATCACAGCAATAAGTATTCTTGGACTTTGGGGACAAAGACTCTGAAAATGCAGTGACTAAAACTGATGCAATCGTCATGTTACTATATTATCCCTAAAGAAAAATTAAAACTCAAAAAGACAGAACCAAGTAGACAGAAATCAAGTCTCTAGTTTATCATCTGAACAACAAATTCAGTCATATCCACTCTTGGACTTTTCAGTTTAGGGTGCTGGGGGATGGGTACATTTTTTTTTTTTTTTTTTTACAAATTTCTTTTAAGGCTTAAAGAAAAATATCTTGAGCTGGGTTTTCTTCCACATGCTATCACAAGAATCCTAATGAATACAGTATGAACTCATTTAATCTTCTCAACAACTGTGGGGCCAGAATTGTAACCCCCCACTTTACAAATGAGAAAGAGAAACTAAGGCACAGAGAAGCTATGTGCTGTAAATGGATGAAGCGGGGTTCGAATCAGGCTTCCTGACTTCTGAAACTTGCATTCAATCCGCTCCATAAGGACTGGAGAAGAGAATCTCATCTTCACAGTTCTGTCATATACTATCAATAGTCAGCAGTAGGGTATCTGCTGGGAGAAGAGAGCCTGGGTCTCCTGCAGTCAGTGGTGTTCTTTGCCTCCAAGTACCCTTTTCCTGAAAGAAAAGTACCAATAGAAGGAGACCCTTTCCATCAATTCCTGGAGTGTCTGTGGTTGATTTGAGGGCACAGAGGGCTTCAAATGGCTCAAGATTTTTCTATTCCTTCCAGGAATTATGCTTCGGTGCCCAGCTTCTCTCTAAAGATACCGGAGTCAGGTGAAATACAAAGATCTTAGGTCTCCTGGGACTTAGAACTTGAGCTGCTGTCAAGCATGACAGCTGTATGAGAATAGTGGCTTGGGAGTCAAAGCTCTAGGTTCATGATGAAGACAGGAGATGTGCTACTTTGGAAGGCAAGAAGGGTGCTGAAAGGGATATTTGAGGATGGGTTGGTTTCAGTTGATTGAGAGGGGAGTCAGTCATATCAGTTTGGCAAAGGGATAAAGCAAAGTGATAATTAGATTTGCTTCAAAATAATGAAGGGTTGGGGAAGTGGATGGAAATAATGATGAAATGAGGTTGGTCATGAGGTGGCCACTGTTGAGGTTAGGTTAGAGATGCATGAAGGTTTATGATGTCTACTTGAATACATGTTGGAAATGTTCCATAGAGGGGCTGGGTGGTGGTGCACTGGTTGAGCACATATGTTACAATACACAAAGACCTGGGTTCAAGCCCATAGTCCTCACTTGCAGATGAGACAGAAAGCTTCACAAGCAGTGAAGCAGTGTCATAGCTCTCTCTCTCTCTCTCCATCGCCCCACCCCTCTCAATTTCTCTCTGTCTCTACCCAATAAGTAATAAAGAAAAATGATCTGAAAGGTGGCACAGTGGATAAAGCACTGGACTCTCAAGCATGAGGTCCTGAGTTTGATCCCTGGCAGCACAGTACCAGAGTGGTGTGTGGTTCTTTCTCTCCTCCTATCTTTCTTATTAATTAATAAATAAAACTTTAAAAAAATAATAAAGAAAATATTTTTGATGTTCCATAGAAATCTTCCTTTCTCCTTTCATTCATTCATTCATTTTTTTATCATTGTTGTGGTTATTATTATTGCTGTTATTGCTATTGTATAGGACAGAGAGAAATGGAGAGAGGATGGGAAGACAGAGGGGGAAAGAAAGACAGACACCTGCAGACCTGCTTCACCACTCATGAAGCGACTCCCCCTGCAGGTGGGTAGCTGAGGGCCTGAACTGGGATCCTTACCCTGGTCCTTGTGCTTTGCACCATGTGTGCTTAACCTGCTGCACTACCGCCTGACTCTCTCTTTCATTCATCCTTCCTTCCTTCCTTCTTTCTTTCCTTCCTTCCTTCCTTCCTTCCTTCCTTCCTTCCTTCCTCCCTCCCTCCCTCCCTCCCTTCCTTCCTTCCCTCCTTCCATTCTTTCTTTCATGTGGTATCATGCATATGCTCATCTGGTCAGCTATCTCCTGACCCCATTAGTTTTGCTTCTTCTACTGCAATCCATTTTCCACAGGAATTTTTTTTTCCTCCAGGGCTATCGCTGGGCTTGTGCCTGCACCATGAATCCACCGCTCCTGGAGGCCATTTTTTCCCCCTTTTGTTGCCCTTGTTGTAGCCTCGTTGTGGTTATTATTATTGCCATTGTTGATGTTGTTCATTGTTGGATAGGACAGAGAGAAATGGAGAGAGGAGGGTAAGACAGAGGGGGAGAGAAAGACAGACACCTGCAGACCTGCTTCACTGCCTGTGAAGCGACTCCCCTGCAGGTGGGGAGCCGGGGGCTCGAACCGGGATCCTTACACCGGTCCTTGCGCTTTGCACTACATGTGCTTAACCCACTGCGCCACCGCCCGACCCCCTTCCACAGGAATTTTTAAGTATAACAGATAATTTTATGATGTGTTGTGCTTTGTTCCAGGCAGAGCCCTTTACACATGTCTTACATCCACCTCACAGATGATTTCCTCCCATTTTATAGATGGCAAAGCTAGGGTTCTAAGAAGCTAATCATTGATATAATGTGAAATTGACAGCGAACCTGGGGGCCTTCTAGTTCCTGCTTTCTGAGATTTGTCTGGGGCTGAGGGCAGCAGAGATGGATTGGAAGCCCTGGAGACAGGGACCAGGTGAGCCAGTCCTGTCCACTTTGCCAAGAGACAGTCCAGCTTGTGGGTAATTGGTTGTGACACAGGGCCCATCAGGGCCTCAGGGAGTCATTGAGCATAGAGCAGAAAGCTCCCAGCCACTAATTCGATGTGCTCCTTGGTAGTTAAGAAAACAGTGAGACTAGCACAGCAGGCTCTGGACCCTTTCATGGGCATCCTGAGAACTATTGCCTGAACATCTGGGTCTGATAAAGGCAGACCCACATGGGCTTCCCTGCCCCCTTTCCCAGAACTGTTTCCGCACATATCCTTGAAGCTCTGTGCGTGTGGCTGGTTCTTTTCTTTCCTTTCTTCCCAAACATATGGATCCCCAGCTCCTATTTCAAACTCAAATGCTCCTTTGCTATAAACTCTCCAAAGCTCTCAATTTCCTTTTTTTTTTCCATTGCTCATTCTTTCCTAAAGCGCATGAAAAAGACTCTCGTTGCTCTGTTCCAATTTCCTTGTTTATGAAAGAAGGGCAAGGAAAACTGATTTTTTTTTTTTTTTTTTTTTGTGATCAAGGTTAAGCAAGGCCTAACTCCTTCCTTAGGACAATACACCTCAATAACCTGAGAGATCAAAACTTACCAGGTATGAGGAATCATATCACAGGAAATCAAATCAAAGGAAAACCCTGACTCCCCTAAACCGCCACCCTGCAGGAGGCCTGATACAGTGCCATCTGCTCCCTCTAGCTGACTGAAATTTCCTCTTTGAAAGTCACTAATGGAATAGAAAAAAGAAAAGTCACAGGCATGATTCCCAGAAGGTGATGGCTGAAGTGGGATTGTGTTATTTGGGCAGAGAAGAGCAGGTCCTTGCCTGCTCCTTAGCCAATGGCCAAGTGGTTCTTCATGATAATGGCAACTTATCCCTGAAAGGCAGCAAAAGACCAATCTTTACTCCTGAGAGGCAGAACAAGATAGCATCAAAGCCAGGAGTGAAAGTCTGTTTAATACCTAGGGGACAGAAAGGCCTTACTCAAGCAGAGGTTACAGACCTTCAGGGACCCAGGAGGTAGGTAACACAGTGGCCTGAAGGGTAAAATGCTCAAAGGCAGCTGACACAGGCCTCAACCTGGGGGACTGGAGATGGTAATCCCTCAGTGAAAGAAAGGGATAGCAGCTACTCAGCTCTGACCAGTTATTTTTTTATTATTAATAAAATCACTATTTTATCGACTGAATTCATGTACATTATCTAGTTCTAAAAATTTCTTGTGAATTCTGTAACATCAGAAATTGTTCCAGCAAGGGGCTGGGTGATGGCATACCCTATAGAGCACACACACTACATGCACAAGAACCTGGGTTCAAGCCCCCAGTTCCCACCTACAGGGAAGGAAGTTTCACCAGCAGTGTAGCAGTGCTGAAGATATCTTTCTTCCTCTCTTCCTACTTCCCCCTTCCTTTTCAATTCTTGATAGAAAAGAGAGAGAGAAGAAGAAGAAAGAAATTATTCCAGTAAGAATTAGGACTTATTTAAATATTTTTCCCCAAGTAATTTTATTTTAGGGATAATGGTTTACAGTTAACACATGGCTACAGTTTCTCATCTCTCTTTGACAGGTATCTACAAAACACCCTTACCCCCAAACTTAGGTCTTTTTCTACCCTTGTGCCCCAGGGCCCAGAAAAACACTCTGTAACACTTCTCAAAGCCTTCTCTGCCCCCTTCTTCCCCCCACCACCCCTGCACCCACACCTGTCCTTTGCTTTGGTGCAATGATCATTTATTGTTAAGGAAGAATGTAAACCCTGTGTAGCCAGATCTTCCATTTGCCCAAAAAAGTGGAAATCTGGAATTGACTCCATGTCTCTCAACTTAAGAACGAACTGAAATGAAAGAAGAATGTAAAGGTTGACATTAGGAGCCAAGCAGAACCTGTCTAGCAGTGTTGAGTTCACCCGAGTCTCCCAGTTGGCAACCCTGACCTAGGAAGTGACTCTAGCTCTGCAGGGTGGTAGACAGTGCTGGGAGGAGAGCATGTGAAGCCACAGCATGAAAGGACTTGTCAGCATTCAAAGCAGGTAGCACTGCTTGCTGTTCCAGGACCTGAGAAGCATTTGGGGCTTCCGTCATTTTATCATGCTGGATTGGCTGCCAGCTGGGTCTTTCCCAGCTACCTTCCCAAACCTTTGTAGAGATTCTCCTCTGTTGAGGCCAGTCTGTGGGGCCAGTTCAGAAGATCAATCATCACTTCAGCCTCAGGTCATCTTTGAGTCAACCTTCTGAACAACATCTTACTTGCTCATTGAAGAATCAAATGACATTTCCCTTTCTCCCTACTTGGCAAAAGCATGACCAGTAACTATACTTAAGAAGCTCTTTCTCACCAACCTCTGCCCTATCCACTCAGTCCCTCAAAATACATACTATGTATGCTTTGAGGACAGTTTCAGTTCTTCAGCTCTGTGAGAGAGGCAGAGGGAAACTGAGGCATAGAAGTGGGAACTATTTGCCCAAAGACATAAATGGTTGGACTCCAAAGAGCTGGCAGGGCCATCTACAAAGTTATTTTTAAAAATGAGTACAGTTCTCTTACAATGGGATGCCGCTGTAATGTATCGTGCAGAGAGGAGGAACTATTTCTAGCAAAGGTGTGATAATTGAGTCTCTTTTTCCTGGTGTTAGCTTTACTCTGTCAATTTGATTTCTTTCATTCTCACAAATCCTTATGTACATACAGGGAGTGAGAATGATGAGTGGGTGGCAATGACAAGAAGAGACATCTCAGAGCAAGGGAGAGTGCATTGCACAAGTGATTACCTGCAGTAGCGTGTGAGCACGGATGCTTGGGTGTGTACGTGCATGTGTATTTGCATGCTTCGTTTGTATGCAAGCCACTTTGGTGGAAGGAGAAGTGTTCCTCATATTTCAGTGTCCTAAGAGAATGATCTGGACTCCAGTCTCTCTCCCATTTCCTCAAGAGACTATTGTTATCTACTTTTTTAAACCCACCATCATTTTTCCCCCTCTAGAGCACTGCTCAGCTCTGGGTTATGGTGGTGCAGGGGACTGAGCCTGAGTTCTTAGAGCCTCAGGCATGAGAGTCTCTTTGCATAACCATTATGCTATTCCCCCTAGCCCCCCACACCTGAATTTTTAAAAAATTATTTATATATTGGGGCCAGGTGGTGGTGCAACTGGTTGAGCACACATGTTACAATGCGTAAGGACCCGGGTTAGAGCCCCTGGCCACTGTCTGCAGAGGGAAAGCTTTGCAAGTGGTGAAGCAGGACTGCAGGTGTCTCTCTGTCTCTCTCCCTCTCTATCTCTCCCTTCCCTCTTGATTTCTGGCTGTCTCTATCCAATAAATAAAGACAATAAAAAACTTTAAAAAATAAAAGATAAACAAAATTATGTATCTATTTTAGATAGAGATAGAAATTGAGAGGTAAGGGGGGAATATAGAGGGAGAGAGAGAAAAAGGGAGAAACTTGCAGTACTGCTTCATGGCTCTTGAAAGTTTCCTCCATATAGGTGGAAACTGAGGGCTTGAACCTGGGTCCTTGCACACAGTAATGTGTGTGCTCAAGCAGGTATGCCACCACCTAGCCTCCATCAACCTGCAATTACTGAGCACTTTGTTGGTGTTCGTTATGGTAATTATGCGCTAAAGTTCATCAATGAACTGGAAGAACATAGTCTTATTTCTTGGGGGTAGAAGGGGCTCCATAGTTTAAGAGGGAGGCTGATAAGTGAATGGGAAATTGCAATTCAGTGAGGAAAGAACATGGAGAAGGCAGAGGAAAGGCATTGGGGATGAAACCTGGAAGAAGTGAGGTTTCAGGTGAGATCTGAAGGATGAACTGGAATTGGATAAGTGAAAAGGGGAGATAAGGAGACAAAACAAGCAAAAAAAAAAATTGAAGGTAGCTCACCTTCTAGCACTTGAAGAAAACCCACTGTTTGAACTCAGGTAAGCTCTACTCTGAAAAAGTTGTAGATAGATGTGGGGCCAAATATGGAACTAACATGGTAGTGCCCGTAAGTGAAGGTCAGGATCTTAAACATCTTTGTCCTCAGATTAAAACTACTCAGTCAAAAACACGTGAATGGAGGGTTGGGTGGTAGTGTAGCACATTAAGTGCACATGGTATGAAGCGCAAGGACAGGTGTAAGGATCCCTGTTCAAGCCCCTGGCTCCCCACCTGCAGGGGGGGTCACTTCACAGGCAGTGAAGCAGGTCTGCAGGTGTCTATGTTTCTCTCCCCCTCTCTGTCTTCCCCTCCTTTCTCGATTTCTCTCTGTCTTATCTGCCAACGACAGCAATAACAAAAGTAACAATAATAACAAGGGCAGCAAGGGCAACAAAAATTGGAAAAAATGGCCTCCAGGAGCAGTGGATTCATAGGGTAGGCACTGAGTCCCAGCAATAACCCTGGGGCCAAAACAAACAAACAAACAAAAAATGTGAATGACCAGGGAATTGGCCCAGTGGCTTCACTGTGTGAGATCCAGAGTTCTATCCTTGGCACTACACATGCCAGAGTGATGCTCTGGGGTTGGTCCCCTCTCACTCTCTCTTTCATTAAATGAATAAGTAAAATTTAAAAAATATTTTTTATTTATTACATATGAGAGAGTTTCACAAGAAGCACAGAGAAAAAGAGAAAGAGAAGTCAGGGTCAGGGCACCAGTCTGGTGTATGTGGTGTCACGGACTAAATCAGGAACCTTAGGCATGAAAGTCTCATTTTCTACTACTAGTTGAACTATTTCCCTCAGTTGATGGAAAAAAAAAAAAACCTTAAACGTAAATGCTCTCCTGTGTGCTATGATTAAAGAGTGGAGAACTAGGTGTTCAGGGGACACTTTAGAATGCATTCCCTCTTCTCAATAGGGTGCATACACACTAGAGGTAAAATAGAAAACCTGAGAGAAATAATGACTTAAATTCCAACTTATAGATGACAAAGAACACTTATACTTGTGTGCTCCCTGTCTCTCACAAATACACTTAATAAACTATTACATTTTCTTTAATAATATTTTACAGAGAAGGAAACTGAAATTCAAAGAGAAAAGTGTCCAAGGTGATGGGCTAATGCATTCATTCACTGATTCAATAAACATCAACAGAGCACCTGCTGCTAGCAGGTTTGTGCTAGGAACTAAGGATGCAGTGCTGAATAAGAGGACCCGGGGCACAAACCTATTGCTTCTGATTACAACTCCAGTGCCTTTTCTTTCCTTCCTTCCTTCCTTCCTTCCTTCCTTCCTTCCTTCCTTCCTTCCTCCCTCCCTCCCTCACTCCCTCCCTCACTCCTTTCCTTCCTTCCTTCCTTCCTTTCTTTCTTTCTTTTTCTTTCTTTCTTTCTTTCTTTCTTTCTTTCTTTCTTTCTTTCTTTCTTTCTTTCTTTCTTTCTTTCTTTCTTTCAAGTTTTTATTTATAAAATGGAAACACTGACAAGACCATAAGATAAGAGAGGTACAATTCCACACAATTCCCACCATTGGAACTCCATATCCTATTCCCTCCCTGATAGCTTCTCTATTCTCTAACCCTGTGGGAGTATGGACCCAGGGTCATTATGGGGTGTAGAAGGTGGAAGGTCTGGCTTCTATAATTGCTTCCCTGCTGAACATGGGCATTGGAAGGTCAATCCATACTCCCAGCCTGTCTCTCTATTTCCCTAGTGGGGCAGGGATCTGGGGAGGTGGGGCTCCAGGACACATTGGTGGGGTCGTCTATCCTGGGAAGTCAGGTTGGCATGATGGTAGCATCTGGAACCTGGTGGCTGAAAAAGAGTTAAGATAGAAAGCAGAGCAAATTGCTGACTAATCATGAACCTAAAGGCAAGAATATTGTGTATTGAGATTTGGGGTCTTTGTTTTAGAAAAAGCTAGTAGGTCTATTTTAGGTATATTCCAAGGGGCCCATGACCCAACTAGTTTTTGCCTGTGCCGGCCATCCAATATGCAGGTGACCTAAGCTATTTCAGGGTGTGGGGGTGGGGACGATGGTGTCATAGTTGGAAAAGAAACAAGAAAGCTGGATCAGGGAAGAGAGTAGCTCCCAAATATGGGGAAAGTATATAAATATTAATTGTAAACCCCATTGATCTGATCTGGGGCCTGTATTTAGCACAGGAGCCTATGTAACCTCTGTATGCCTGTAGGTCTGAGCTCACATTCCATGGTCATGGCTAGGAACACTCCAGGCTGCGCCAATTTCAGGACCCATCATCCTCAGGTGATAGGCAGAGTGTGCTATCCAACCTCCCTTCAGAGAATGGAACATTTCCTACCATTATTAATCCACATTGAGGACCAGGTCCGATAAGGGCCCACAGAGGAATCCATTATGTTGTTCTGTTGTTCCTGATGGAGATGACCAGTGACAGTGGTAACTGGGATCTGTTAGAGGTTTAGGTCCATCATGTCTGTGTGGGAATCCCTGACTAGGGCCCAAGGTGATGGGGTGCCCAGTGCCCTTTCTAATACACTGAACTAAACTTGTACAGGTAGCCTCCAGGTGGGTGGATGTTCACTGCCTCACAGTCTTTGTCAGCACTGCCACCCCACTGCAAAGCATAGCATCAAAGAAACACACACACACATGCACACACAGAACATAGTTGTTATGCAAATGCATCTTCAAGGCTAAGCACAGACATGCATTTCCCCTGTGAGTCCCTCCCCTACAGAAACTGTATTCAGCAATGTCTGTCCAGGCACTGGTAGTCTGAGAGTCAGAGGGAAATCGACCACCCCACACATACATCCCTTGTATTAGAGGTTAAACCCTCATCTTTTGCAGTCTTCCTCATCAACAGACACATTGTGGAAAAGAGAGGGGTGGGTAAAGGTTCTTTCAAAGTAAAAAGAGGGGAGGTTGAGGCTGGGGAGAAGGAAGAGAGAATGAGTAAGAGGAGAGGAGACACCAGACCCACTTTGCTTCCTGCACAAATCTACTGTGAGCCAAATCCAAGGTCAGAGATGACTGGCAAAACCCAGCCAGACAGACATCCCTCAAAGATGCTTGAGAGAGGCTGGTGTCTCTTCCCAGAGCCTGGGCAATGTTATTTCCTGGGGCAAAGCAAGTCACAGAGGATGAAAGCTGATGACTGAATGTCTGGGGCTGGGTGGGAGGCCCTGCTAGGAGGTGGGGGTAGGGTGGGGGAAAGGGAGGAGGGGTGGAGTCTTGGCTGGTTTTGCACAGACAAATCTCTTCATTTTTCCAGACTGGAAAAAGCTGCCTGGGCTGTGCACATTTGCAGAGAGTCACGGTATTTACTACGCTTCCTGGCTCAACAGATTTCTTTTTGTCATTCAGTCAAATGCAGCTTGTATTTTTCATCGCCAGAGCAGAACAGACCGTGGGGGCTCTTCCCCCACGTTGCGTTCAAAACCACATCATGAGTGACTCAAAAAGCCCAGCTCACATGGGCCTCAGGAGTGGGTGAGGGTAGCAAGTTGTAGACATAATGACCTGTGTTTGGACAAGCACTATCTCCCCATAGGAGGCATTTATTGATGTTCTTTATTTTCCCAACATACATTTTTTAGTGAGCAGCAGTAGAGGAAATTCTTATACCAGAAACCTCTTGCATTTTGTGTGTGACATTGGCTTCCCACATTGACTGAGGTGTGCGGCAGGATGTGAGGGAGTAGAGGAATCAGAAGCAGCAACCAGTGGGGGGAAAAATTCCTTCCTGTCAAAATGTACTTATCCAGAGGCCAATTCCAAAAGTGTTTCTGGCCAGATATCAGATCAGAAAGTGCCTCCCAAGTGTCAGAAAGTCATCTGCTGAGCTACTGTATGCCAAGAGATCAAGTCGATACAACAAGCATAAATTGAGCACTTTTGTCTGCAAAGCAAGGGGTTTTAGTTATCCAAACTATCACATTTAACATGGATTTTACTTTATTTTTTTAATTTATTTGTTTTTCATGAGAGGAAAAGAGAGACCAGAACCACCACAGCACATATACTGCCAGGGATTGAGCCCTGTTCTACCAACTGGGCTACCTCCATAGTCACTGAAGTTTACTTTTTGCTATTATTTTATTGTCATGAGGGTTATCACTGGGGCTTGATCCCTGGGAGACAAATCTACCACTCCCACTGATCATTTTTCCTCCTCCCCTTTTTTTTATTTCATAGGGCAGAGAGAAATTTAAGGGGGGGGGGAGGCAGAAAGGAAGAGACATATGCAGCTCTGCTTCACCACTTGTGAAAGCCTCCACCCTATAGGTGGGGGAGTAGGGGCTTAAACACAGGTCCTTGGGCATGGTAACGTGTGTGCTTATCTGAGTGGGCCACCTCTGGGCCCCCAGACTTTACATTTTGAACAGAAAATAATGTGTGACCCTAAGGGCATGCATACACAGTGGTGGAATTTTAGGCATCAGGGATGGGTCTGGTCAGGAAGGAAAATCTTTGGGAGAGTGAGAGAGGGATGAGCTTTCCCAGGCCCCTTCTCATCCTACTTCTAGCTTGACTCCCTTGTGTGTAATGCCAGCCACACCACCACGGTGGGTGGGTACTCATCAAATCATACTCAGACAACCCTGGAATCATGCTTGCCTACTGAAAGCTGGAGATTGGGAGCCTCTGTCTTCAGAGGTGACATAATTATATATCCAGGCAATCTCTGACCTCTCTGGCCAGGGGGGAGGGTAAATAAACAGACTCCCCTGGTGACGCAGGCTAGTATCTCCTGATGCAATGGAAATAGATCCTCTAACCTCTTCTTTTGGCGTTGGCAAAGCACAGAGTCATCTTGCTTTAATTTAAAGGAGAAAGGACCCACACAGACTACTCAATACTGCTTTTGAGCCAGAAGCCACGAGGAGTCAGAAGAGTGGAGGCTGGTGGTAGGGATATAAGGGGAGGAGCATTAGGGGACCAGGGGAGTTGGGGAGGGGCTTGAGGCATTCTGTATAGTCCAAGTTAACTATGCCAGATGTCGCTCAGCTGTTTTATTTTTTTTTTTCTCTTAAAAGACTATTATGTGCTCCTTTCCAAAGTAGAAATGCAGAAATGGAAAAATCAGTTTCAGTTGCTATGGAAATGGGAGTTGGCTGGGCCCTGCATGAGCAGCAGCTGGAGTAGAGCAAGTGGCCTGGAACTTGGCCCTGTGACAGTGGGGGCTTCCAGCAGGGCATAGGACAACAACAGACTTCAGCAAAAAAGAGAGGGAGGAAAAAAGAGAGAAAAAAGAGGCAGAGACTGTGTCTCCAAGAACTTTGGTCTATGAATTCTGTGGACATATGGAGTGGTATAGAATTAGGTGTGTGTGTACTGCATGTGTGCATTCCCAGAGACCCAAAAATAAATCACCGCAGATCCAATGCCTGAAAAACAACAGCTTCACAAGCGATGCTAAGGTCAAAAAAAAAAAAAAGGCTTTCAGAGTGTGAGAGTGTGGGGAGAAATGCCTAAGCAGGGACCAATCACACATTTTGTGCTCCCTCGCTTTTTGCTCTCACAAAATTTGCCCTCACATTAATTTCTTTATTAATGAGAAAGATAGGAGGAGAGAGAGAAAGAACCTGACATGACTCTGGTAGATGTGCTGCATGGGACTGAACTCAGGACCTTATACTTGAGAGTCCAATGCTATATCCACTGCACCACCTCCGGAACCATTAAAAAAATATTTTTTTAATTATCTTTATTTGTTGGGTAGAGACAGTCAGAAGTCGAGAGGGAAGGGGGTGATAGAGAGACAGAGTGACACCTACAGCCCTGTTTTATCACTTGCAAAGCTTTCCTCCTGCAGGTGGGAACTGGAGGCTCGAACCCAGGTCCTTGCTTATTGTAACATGTGTGCTCAATCAGGTGTGCCATCACCTGGCCCCCACAACTCTTCCAATTCAAAGTGATGTGGGCTAGAAACCCAGCAGATAAAATCTGCACAAGGTTAGCAAGACTGCAGGGGAAGGCAAGTTTACGACTCTATCTCATCTGCACCTCTGAGTGACTGTTTAGGTGTCAGGTAGAAAAACCAGGTCCCGGGGCCAGGGTCTAAATGTTCTTAAGATTATTTTCTGGGGGAGATGCTATAATGAAGCCTCTGGTGGCTTCAGGTTTTTAGCAGGGCTCACCTGAGAGGGACTTTATACTATTCCCACTCTACTCTAGGAAAAGGGACCCTCTAGGCCTATTCCTCCCATCTTTATAGGGTGAGTAGATAGATAGACCTCATAATCATGAAAGAATTCAAAGATCCAATCATTGTATATGTGTCATCCATGAGAGGATCAAACAGCTTATATCAATCATTTTGATATAACTTTTGTGTTTTCCCATCTTTCTTTCTTTCTTTCTTTCTTTCTTTCTTTCTTTCTTTCTTTCTTTCTTTCTTTTTTTTTTTTACCAGAGCACTGCTCAGCTCTGGTTTATGGTGGTGCGGGGGATTGAACCTGGGACTTTGGAGCCTCAGACATAAGAGTCTCTTTGCATAACCATTATGCTATCTACCCCCGCCCCCATTTTTCAATATATTAAAAATATCAAAGAGTGGAAGTAAGCAACAAAAAATAATGCAGGGTCAGGGGGATAGTATATAGTATAGTGGTTATGCAAAAGACTTTCATACTTGATGCTCTGAGGTCCCAGATTCAATCTCTTTTTTTTTTCTTTTTAAAGATTTTTAAAAAACATTTATTTATTTCCTTTTTGTTGCTCTTATTGTTTTTATAGTTTTTGTAGTTATTACTGATGTTGTCATTGTTGAATAGGACAGATAGAAATGGAGAGAGGAGGGGAAGATAGAGAGGGGGAGAGAAAGACACCTGTTTCAATGCTTGTGAATCGACTCCCCTGCAGGTGGGGAGCCGGGGGATCCTTATGCAGGTCCTTGGCTTTGCACCGCGTGTGCTTAACCCGCTGCACTACTCCCCTTTTAAAAAGATTTTATTTATTTATTTATGAAAAAGATAGGAGGAGAGAGAAAGAACTAGACATCACTCTGGCACATGCGCTGCTGGGGATCGAACTTGGGACCTCATGCTTGAGATTCAATCTCTAGCATCACTATAAACCACAGCTGGGCAGTGCTCTGGTTAAAATTAATTAATTAATTAAGCAATACTTAGTAATAATCTTAACCAAGAAGGTAAACAATGTATACACTGAAAACTACAAAAATATTACTAAAATAAATTAAGGAATACACAAATAAATAGAAAGATATTTCGTGTTCATGGGTTAGAAGACTTAAATGTTAATATTACTCACAGCAGTCTACAAATTCAGTGCAATCTTTATCAAAATCTCAGAGTTGTTTTTTTTTTCCAGAAAAAGAAAAATGCATATTCTATTTCACATGGAGCTTCAAGGAAACTCAAGCTGTCAAACAACCTTGTAAAAAGAAGAACACTGCTAGAGTAATCAAACCCAGGTAGTTTAAACAACCCTGAAAAAGAAGAACATGGCTGAGGGGTGGTGATGTACCCAGTAGAGCAGGTGTTAAGTCCCTGGCCCCCACTTGCAGGGGGGAAAGCTTCAGGAGCAGTGGAGCAGTGCTACAGATGACTCTCTTTTTCTCTCCCTTTTTGTCTCCTCCTTCCCTCTTAATTGCTCTCTGTTTCTATCCAACAAATACATAAATAAGTAACTACTAAAAATAAGAACATGGCTGGAGTGTTTAAATTTCCTGATTTCAAAAATTTAATACAGGGATGGGAGATAGCTTAATGGTTATACAAAGAGCCTTCCTTGCCTGAGGCTTCAAGGTCTCCCAGGTTCAATCCACCACCATCCTAAACCAAAACTGAGCAGTACTCTGGTAAAACAAACAAAAACCTACTACAGAAGAGATCCAAAAGGCCAAGAAACACATGAAAAAATGCTCCAAGTCTTTGGTTGTCAGAGAAATGCAAATAAAGACAACAACGAGATACCACTTCACTCCTGTGAGAATGTCATACATAAGAATAAGTAACAGCAGCAAATGCTGGAGAGGGTGTGGGGTCAAAGGAACCCTCCTACACTGCTGGTGGGAATGTCAATTGGTCCAACCTCTGTGGAGAATAGTCTGGAGAACTCTCAGAAGGCTAGAAATGGACCTAGCCTATGATCCTGCAAATCCTCTCCTGGGGATAGATCCTAAGGAACACAACATATCCATCCAAAAAGATCTGTGTACACATATGTTCTTGGCAGCACAATTTGTAATAGCCAAAACCTGGAAGCAACCCAGGTGTCCAACAACAGAAGAGTGGCTGAGCAAGTTGTGGTATATATACATAATGGAATACTACTCAGCTATTAAAAATGGTGACTTCACCGTTTTCAGCCGATCTTGCATGGACCTTGAAAAAATCATGTTGAGTAAAATAAGTCAGAAACAGAAGGATGATCTCACTCTCAGGCCGAAGTTGAAAAACAAGGTCAGAAAAGAAAACACAAGTAGAACCTGAAATGGAATTGGCGTATCACACCAAAGTAAAAGACTCTGGGGTGGGTGGGTGGGGAGAATACAGGTCCAAGAAGGATTCAGAGGACTTAATGGGGGTTGTATTGTTATATGGGAAACTGGGGAATGTTATGCATGTACAAACTATTGTACTTACTGTTGAATGTTAATGTAAAACATTAATTCCCCAATTAAAAAAAATCAGAAAGAAAAAAAACAACAAAAAAAACCCTACTATAGTAATCAATACAATGGAGAGCTGACATAGTGGCAGACATGTAGATGAATGGGACAGAGTAAAAATTACAGAGGATATATCCTCAAATATACATTCAAATATTTTTTAAAATAATGCCAAGACCATTTAATGGGGACGGGACAGTCTTCAACAAATGGTGTTGGAAAAAAGTGTAAAAAAAAAAAATTGGATCCTCCTTTACATCACATACAAAAATGATCTAAAATAGATCAAAGATCAACATGAAAGATCTAAAGTCATAGCATTCTTATAAGAAGGCCCAGGAGGTGGCACAGTGGATAAAGACTTGGAATCTCTAACATGGGGGCCCAAGTTCAACTCCCTGCATCGCATGTGCCAAAGTCTAGTTTCATATCTCTCTGCATCTCTCTCATTAATAAATAAATAAAAATTTAAAAACAAACTCTTATAGCAAAACACTGTAAAGCTTCATGACATTGGGTTTTGGTAATGATTTCTGGTCTGTTATATCAAAAACACAGAGTACAAGAGAAAAAAAAAGATAAGTTGAACTTCATCAAAATGGAAAACTTGTGTATTAAACACAATCAACACCACTGGTACTATTAGCAGCAAAAAGGCAATCCACAGAAAGAGAGAAAATATTTTCAAATCATGTCTAGTAAGAGTTTAATAGACAAATTATAGAAAGAATTCTCACAACTCCATGACAAAAAAAGAAAGAAAAGAAAATCTCAGCTTAATTAAATTAATTTATATACCTTTTTTTTTTTTCCAAAGAAGGTATACAGATGGTCAACAAATACATAGATTTTTAAGATTACCAATTAGAAAAACTGTGAGTTAGGCCAAAAGACTGTATGATGGTTATGCAAAAGACTCATGCCTGAGTCTCCAAGGTCCCAGGTTCAATCCTGCCACTACCATAGCCTGAGCTGGGGAGTGCTTTGGAGTAGAAAACAAACAAACAAACAAACAAAAAACCTAACTCAGGGATTCGGGCGGTAGCGCTGCAGGTTAAGCGCATGTGGCGCAAAGCACAAGGACCGGCTTAAGGATCCAGGTTCGAGCCCCCGGCTCCCCACCTGTAGGGAAGTAACTTCACATGCAGTGAAGCAGGTCTGCAGGTGTCTATCTTTCTCTCCCCCTCTCTGTCTTCCCCTCCTCTCTCCTTTCTCTCTGTCCTATCCAACAACGACGACATCAACAATAATAACTACAACAACAATGGAAACAACAAGGGCAACAAAAAAGGAAATAAATAAATAAATAAATATTTTTAATAAACAAAAAACCTAACTCAGTTACCTCTATGGGAGAGATAGCATAAAGTTCTATAAACAACTTTCATAATTAAGGTTTTGAAGTTCCAGATTCAATCCCCCCCGCCACCCCCCCTTTTTTGCCTCCAGGGTTATTGCTGGGGCTCTATGTGTGCACTACTAATCCACTGCTCCTGGCAGCCATCTTTTATCCATTGTTGTTGTTGTTGCTACTGCTGTTATTATTGTTGTTGTTGTTGGATAGGACAGAGAGAACCTGAGAGAGGAGGGGGAAGAAAGGGCACAGTGTTTGACACAGGATCTAAGGTGTATAGAGTTATGGAGCAAGAGTGGGCACGGAGGAAAACTCTGACAGTTCAGCAGGGAAGAGGGATTTTTTTGCTTAGCTGTTGGGCAGTGTTAGAGAGGAAGTGCTGTTGACAGAAGTTTTGAGGGGATGAGGATATCCAGATGTGTGACTTGGTGGAGGGCATGTTAGGTGGATTTTTTTATTTGGCCAGAACATGATGTACTGACAGGCAGAAATTGGGAGAGATTGCTTAATGGCTAAAGAAAAGGAGGTGGCCAGGTGAAGGTGCACCTAGTAGAGCGCACATACTACATTGTGCAAGGTCTGGGGCTTAAGCCCCGGTTCCCCTGCAGGTACTGAAACAGTGTTGCAGGTGTCTCTCTTTCTCTTACCCTCCCCTCTTAATTTCTCTGTCTCTATCCTAAATAAATGAATAAATAAATAAACACACACACAGGGAAGAAAAGAAAAGAAAAGAAAAGAAAAGAAAAGGTGCATTAAAAAAAAGAGAGAAATTGGTTCAACTCTTGTGGAAAACAGTCTGGGGATTCCTCAGGACAATAAGAATGGATCTACACATGATCTGAAAGTTCTTCTCCTTGAGATCTTTCCAAAAACCACAGAAACACCTATCCAAGGAGATATATGTGCACCTATGTTAATAGTAGTATAGTCTGTAAAAGCCCTAATTTGGAAGCAACCCAGATGCCCAATAGATGAGTAGTTAAAAAAAAGTTGTGGTATAGAACCTTGCCCTCAACTTGGATCAACAATGGTAGACAATGTTCCACCCTCTGAAGGGAGGCTGGACAACATACTCTATGCTACACCTGAGGAAGGGTCCTGATATTGGGGCAGCTTGTAATGTTCCTACTTATGACCACAGAATGTGAGCTCAGATCTACAGGGATGCAGAGGTCATATAGGCTCCTAAGCTGAATATGGGCCCCAGATCACATCAAATTGATGGGGTTTACAGTCAACAATATTTATACACCTTTCCCGTATTTTGGAGCTACTCTCTTCCCTGATTCAGCTTTCTGGCCCTTCTGCCATCCATGACATCACCTCCCCAGACAATAATTAGGATCCACCTGCATATCAGATTTCAGGCTCAGGGGCAAAAAGAAAAAGGAAAAAAAAAAAAAAACACTAGTATAGCCACAGGCCCTTTGGAATATAACTAAAATATGCCTACCAGCTATCTACAAAATGGAGGGCCCCCAACACTTCATCTGCACTATTCCAGCCTTTAGGTCCATGATTGTTCAACAATTTGTTTGGCTTTGTATGTTAACTCTCTTTTCAACCACCAGGTTCCAGATGCTAGCATGATGCTGACCAGACTTCCCTGGACAGACAAACCTACCAATGTGTCCTGGAGTTCTGCTTCCCCAGAGCCCTTCCCCACCTGGGAAAGAAAAAGACAGGCTGGGAGTATGGATCGACCTATCAGTGCCATGTTCAGTGGGGAAGCAATTACAGAAGCCAGACCTTCAACCTTCTGCATCCTACAATGACCTTGGGTCTATACTCTCAGAGGATTAAAGAATAGGAAAGCTATCAGGGGAGGAGATGGGGTACACAGTTCTGGTGGTGGGAATTGTGTGAAGTTGTACCCCTCTTATCCTATGGTTTAGTCAATGTTTCCTTTTTATACATAAAAAATTAAATTTAAAAAAAGTTGTGGTAAAGTGGCTGGGCAGTGGCACACTGATTTGAATGCACATGTTA
The DNA here is from genome assembly GCF_950295315.1 of Erinaceus europaeus. Taxonomy (NCBI): domain Eukaryota; kingdom Metazoa; phylum Chordata; class Mammalia; order Eulipotyphla; family Erinaceidae; genus Erinaceus; species Erinaceus europaeus. The sequence continues at coordinate 156,548,653 of NC_080163.1, forward strand.
CAGTGCTCAAGGATCCTGGTTCAAGCCTCTCAGTTCCCACCTGCAAGATGGGAAGCTTCTTAAGTGGTGAAGCACTCACTATTGCAGGTATCTCTGTATTGCCCCCCGCACCTTACTCAATTTCTGCCTCAATCAGTCAATCAACAAACAAGCAAGCAAATAAATAAAAGGGAAAATACACACAGTGAAATACAACTTAAATGTAAGAAATGAATTTTGGGGGTACCAGGCAGTGTTGCACTCGGTTAAGTGTGCATATTACAGTGCACAAGGATCCAGGTTCAAGCCCCTGGTCCCCACCTGCAGGGGGAAAGCTTCACAAGTGGTGAAGTAGGGCCACAGGTGTCTCTCTCCCTCTCTATCTTCCCCTCCCTTCTCAGTTTCTCTCTGTCTATAGCTAATAAATAAATAAGTAAAATTTTAAAAAGAAATGTAAAAAAAAGAAGTAAAATTTTCTCCTTTTCCATAGCTTTGATAAAACTTAAAGAAATGATCTTAAGTGAAGTAAACCAGAAAGAGAGAAAATACCAGATGATATCACTTACAGATGGTATTTAAGAAATCATTATTTCTTCAATAAGGTGATGTGGAAAATAAATAAAATTAGAAAAAATACGAGTTTTACAGAATTACTTCTTCTGAAGAAAGGAGGAACACTAGAGTTACCATACAGTGGAGAAACCTGACAAACAAGACTTCAGTTAGGCCACAGAGTTCAAAATCAACAGCAGTTAATTCATGATGAATGCTTGATGTGATGTCATGAAAGCAGCCATTTATCTCCAAGGTCTTCCTCTCCAAAATCCACAAGACCCTGTCATAGTCATATGACAAACTTTAGTGGCTGGGGAGGTGCCTCAGTGATAAATCACAGGACTTGCTTGCTTGTGTAAGATACCAATTTTGATCTCCAGCACTATACATGCCAGTGGGATGCTTTAATGCGTTCTATCTCTATCTCTCTTTTTAGTTTTTTGTTTGTTTATTACCTTTATCTATTTGATAGACAGCCAGAAATAAAGAGGAAGAGGATATATAGAGAGGGAGACAGACATCTACAGCCCTGCTTCACCACTCGTGAAGGGGGTTTGAACCCTGGTCCATGTGCATTCTAACATGTGAGCTCAGTCAAGTGCACCACTACCTATCCCCCCTCTCTTTCCCTAATCTATCTAAAGCAAGGGCTTTAAGCCCAGACTATTCAACTTGTTCATTTCTTTTCTTTCAGAGAGAAGGTAGGAAGGAGAGACACCACAGTGTCACTCCAAAGTTCATGGAGTTTCCTGGTGCTATCTATGATGCTTCCATGTGGTGCCAGGGCTTGAACTCAAGTTATATACATGGTAAGGGTTGTGACCTCTCAGGTAAGCTTTCTCCTAGCCCCTCATTATCTCATTAAATGAATGGATGAATGAATGAATGAATTTTTAATCAGACATATTCCAATAGAAGAGCATTCTTTAAAAAACATTTTTTTTAATATTTATTTATTTATTCCCTTTTGTTGCCCTTGTTTTATTGTTGTAGTTATTATTGTTGTTATTGATGCATTGTTATTGGATAGGACAGAGAGCAATGGAGAGAGGAGGGGAAGACAGAGAGAGGGAGAGAAAGACAGACACCTGCAGACCTGCTTCACCTGCTTCAGAGTTGCTTGTGAAGCGACTCCCCTGCAGGTGAAGAGTCTGGGGCTCGAACTGGGATCCTTATGCTGGTCCTTGCGCTTTGCGCCACGTGCACTTAACCTGCTGTGCTACTGCCCGACTCCCCCAGAAGAGTATTCTACAACACATTATGACCCTCAAAACCAAGGAAATTCAGATATGCTGTCACAGCCAAGAGAAGCCTAAGCAGACATGATAATTACATGAATGGGGCCCAGAGGGGAAAAAGAACAGTTGGTAAACAAGATCTGATTCAGCTGTGCAATTCAATTATGAACAATATGCCATCTTTTACTTTATAATATAATATAATAAATATATATAAGTGTACATATATTATAATATAATAAATATATAATAAAGGTAGCATGGTATATTTGTTATTGTTAGTACTTGGGGAAACCGGTTATGTGGTATATAAAAACTCTCTACACTATCATCTCAGGTTTTCTGGACATCTAGAGTATTGTTTAAAAGCATTTACTAAAAATCCAAATCATCAAACACCTTGAAAAAGAACACAGTGGGATTCGGGCGGTAGCACAGCGGGTTGAGCGCAAGTGGTGCAAAGCACAAGGAATGGAGTAAGAATCCCGGTTCGAGCCCCTGGCTCCCCACCTGCAGGGGAGTCGCTTCACAGGCAGTGAAGCAGGTCTGCAAGTGTCTGTCTTTCTCTCCCCCTCTGTCTTCCCCTCCTCTCTCCATTTCTCTCTGTCCTATCCAACAACAATGACATCAATAACAACAATAATAATAACTATAACAATAAAACAACAAGGGCAACAAAAGAGAATACATAAATAAATATTTTTTTAAAAAAAGAAAACGAACACAGCTGGAGTAACCCAACTTTGTGAAACGCACATACCCTAAACAATCTTGAAAAAGAATATGGGGGTCAGGTAGTGGCACACACAATAGAGCATACATGTTACAATGCTCAAGGACTTAGGTTCAAGCCCCCAGCCCCCTCCTGCAGAGGGACAGTTCCATGAATGGTAAATTAGTGCTGCAGGTGTCTCTCCCTCTATCTCCCCGTTTCCTCTCAATTTCTATGTTTATCCAATAAATAAATAAAACCCAAGTTCAGCACTAACATAAGCCAGAGCAGGACAGAGCTCTAGTCTTTATCTCTGTATCTTGTTCTCTGTATCCTTCTCTCATTTTAAAAAAAAATTACTCTGTTCATCCTGGAAACCACTAACTAACTCTCTGGCATATACACACTTGCCAGGGTGTAACACTGTTGTGAGTGAAACCAGTCTCCTGCCTGTTGGCTAACTGAAGGAAACAGCAAATACAGTGATATATGTAAAGAGACAGTTTATAGCATGGATACTGCTTGCTTCTTCTCCATCAGACTCCCTACAGAAGCTAGGGTCTGGGGAGTCGGGCTGAGCGCAGCGGGTTAAGCGCAGGTGGCGCAAAGCACAAGGACCGACATAAGGATCCCGGTTCGAACCCCGGCTCCCCACCTGCAGGGGAGTCGCTTCACAGGAGGTGAAGCAGGTCTGCAGGTGTCTATCTTTCTCTCCTCCTCTCTGTCTTCCCCTCCTCTCTCCATTTCTCTCTGTCCTATCCAACAACGACAACAACAATAATAACTACAACAATAAAACAACAAGGGCAACAAAAGGGAATAAATAAATAAAATAAATATTAAAAAAAATATATATATATATATAAAAGAAGCTAGGGTCTGTGCTTTTCTCATTAGACTGGTATGGAGAAAAAGAGGAGGGAGGGAGGGAGAGAGGGAGGGAGAGAGGGAGGGAGAGAGAGAGAGAGAGAGAGAGAGAGAGAGAGAGAGAGAGAGAGAGAGTCCAAAGCATCACTCTAGCATTAGAAGTGCCAGGGATGGAAACTGGGGCCTCACACATGATAGTTCTGTGCTCTAACACTGAGCCACCTCTCTGGTTGCTAGACTGGAATTCTTCCTTGAGTTAGAATTGGATCTTGGGGGCCAGCAAGGTAGCTTATCTGAACAGTGTGCCTGCTTTGCTATGACAAGATCCAGGTTTGAGCCTAACCCTCACCATGCCAGAAAAAGAACAGGTGCTCTGGTATCTTTCTCTCTTTCCCTCAGTCTCTCTGTTTCTTCCTGAATATATCAGCCAGGTCAGATGGGCCAGTCCCTGAGGGCAGGGCCCACTTCTCTAATCAATGACCCATAGCAACTCAGATTCTCTGTATGCATGTAATTTTCCTTTTAGGTAAGTTTCTTTATAAGAGTGGGCTGGGGCAAGGGAAGGGCCAGAGACAAAATGCTTATTTTTGTTTTTGTTTTGTAAAAATTTACTCTTAAATTTACAACAGGCCCCAAGACATTTCATTCTAACTACTGGTGGCAATTGATGTTATGGCAGGGAATCCAGATGTTTAAACAGGAATGGAATTAATGGTCACTGCTGCCTCAGGCATAAGAAACAGCTTTTTGCCAGATTTCTCAATTCCATCTGTGGCAAGGGAACCCTTCCCTAAAGCCTCTGTTTTTAGTTCCTTGAGTTTATTCTGCTCCTCTTTCTGTTTCTGCTTGAATGCCTTATCTTCTTCTTCCATCTCCTTGACCTGCTTCATGGGCTGTCTCAGATGCTTCTTTTAGTCACCTTTGTGGCTGGGAAAATGTTCACTTTTTTAGGCTGGCAAAAATGTCTGCTTGCTCCAAAATAAGACATAACTCTCCAGTATAGTGCACCGACTGCCTCTAAGAGGTAACTACAGTGGTTTGTTGGGTTTAGCTTGAGCTTTCTCACCTTCCTCATCCCTTCCCAACATCCCAGTATACTTCAGGGTCTAGACGGTGTCAAGTTATACCCCCCATGACAGTTTAAAATTATGATGCTGCTGGTTCTATAATGGAGCAAAAGCTGACATCCTAGCACACTACTTCTTGGCTGCAAGAAGTTCCTGAGAGGTACACAGCAAATCACCCTAAAACATGGGTGAGTATATCAGTGGACTGGACACACAATGTTTGTGATTACTGATCTGCAAAACTTCTTAAGGACAGGACAGGATGTACCTTTGGGCAAAGCCGGAAGAACAAGGTCTGGAAATGTAATCATAATTTGACAATGAAAAAAAAGTCAATTGTATTAACATGAGCTGAAATATATTAGGTAGAGAGAAAGAGTACTATGTGGAGCATGTTTAGAAAAAGCAGTACTGGGGCCAGGTGTTGGCACAACTGGTTAAGAGCACACATTACAGTGCACAAGGATCCAGGTTCAAACCCCTGGTTTCCCCCTGCAGGGGGAAAGCTTCACAAGTGGTAAAGCAGGCTGCAGGTGTCTCTCTGTCTCTTTCCCTTCTCCTCTCTCAATTTCTCTCTATCTCTATCCAACAATAAGTAAATAAAAAAAGAGTAAAAAAAATTAAAAAGAAGAAAAAGCAGTACCAAAGAGCAGTCTTTTGAAATTTTTTTTTTTGTTTTTACTAAAGCACTACTCAGCTGATAGTGAAGCTGGGGATTGAACTGAGGACCTCAAAGCATCTGGCATGAAAGTCATTATATTATTTACATTATAATATAATAATAACATTATATTATTATTATATTATATTATTACATAGTCATATTATTTCCCCCACCTGAGTTTTTTTTTTTCCTTTGTGTCATCATTGGGTCTTCACTACTTTGGAACCACTTTTTTCAGGTAGAAAGAGAGTGACAGAGGTAGAGAGAGAGGAAAAGAAGACTCTACAGAACCCAAGTTGGTGGAGGTTGGGCTGAAACCTTCGTCATGCACCTGCTAGAGCAGATGCACTATCCAGGTGAGCTCTTACACTGATCTGATCTTTGAGATTCTATCTTATTTCCCAGGTTGTCCAGAATTTCTGAAAGTTCTCTGAGCATTATTGGTCATTCAGGGAGTCTGCAAAGAGCTTTCTGAATTCTTATTCTCTCTCTCTCTCTTTTTTTTTTAATGTTTTATTTATTTCCTTTTTTTGTTGTTGTTGTTGCCCATGTAGTTTCTATCATTGTTTTGGTTATTATTATTGTTGTTATTGATGTTGTTTTTGCCAGATAGGATAGAGAGAAATGGAGAGAGTAGGGGAAGACAGAGAGGGAGAGAGAAAAATAGACACCTGCAGACCTGCTTCATCGCCTGTGAAGCTACTCCCCTGCAGGTGGGGAGCCAGGGGCTGGAACCAGGATTCTTACTCCATTCCTTGTGCTTTGCGCCACGTGTGCTTAACCCGCTGCACTACCGCCTGACTTCTAATCCTTACTCTCTTGGTAAGAATATTAAAGTTCATTCAGGAAGCAATATGAAGGCAATGGTGCAGTAATTGATTAGTCATGTCTGCTGTGGACACAGTTGGAGAAATCACACCAGCACCAGATCATTCCAGACTGCATGTATCTTTGTCATTCATCTTGCTCCCCTTGTTTTGATTTTGTGAATACCAACCCTCTAGCTTGAATCTGGCTTTCCATGTGGGCTTTTCTACAAGGGAAAGAATGTGCTGACAAGCTGACATAAAATTTTCAAGCTGGTTTGCAGGGGCTTGTCCCATTGTGATTTAATATATTTGTGGTCTGGCTTCCTCACTAGGCTTCTGTCAATTTTGTTAGTCTGTCCATGGAAGCCTGCTGGGATTCATATGTACTGAAAAAGTTCCATCTGTGGCTTGCATTGAGCCTCACCAGCCTCCATCTCCTGCCATGCTGACTCTAAAGGGTGTCACTGAGTGACCAGTCTCCCTCTGGACTTCACTGTCTAGCCACCTGTTGCCACATCAACCACTACTCCAGTCATCTGCCCTAAACCAAGAATGAATTGTGGGAGGCCACCAAAAAAAAAAAAGTGATATATATATATTATCTCTCTCTTCCTCTCAGTTCTGTTGAATTAAAAAACAAAACAAAACAAAAAAACAAAGAAGAGGCCTTGTGGTTGGAGGAAGTTGCCAAGAACACAGAGAATAAGGAGAACTGGCAGTATTTAACCTAGAGCCGGGAAGATCCAGGAAGGCTAACAGACTCTCTGTCACCAACTATCTGCTAGTGATAAAAAGCAGCAGATTTGGTTCTCTGGGAATTTAAATAAAAGCATGGCGGTCAAGTGGTGGTAGATATTAAGAGAGAGAGAGAGAGAGAGAGAGAGAGAGAGAGATTTAGGAGAAAACTTTTAGGGCTAGTGAGATAGCTTACCAGTGAGGGCTCCTGCTTTGTAAGGAATCAAAATTTAAGTCCCCAGAGTACCAAATTACTACAGCACTGAGGGAGACTTCAGTGCTGTGATGTGCACCCAGTTAAGCGAAGGGACAAGGGCTGGAGCCCCCACTCCCCACGTGCAGCAGGGATACTTCACAAGAGGTAAAGCAGGTCTGCAGGTGGCTTTCTCTCCCCTTCTCTATTTCCCCCTCCTCACCCTTTATCTCTCTCTCTCCTCTTTCTCAAGTTTTCTCTGTCCTGTTAAAAAAAAAACCAAATAAACAAAAACAAAAAAAAAAAAGAAAAAAATGGCTGCCAGTAGCAGTGGATTTTTAGTGCTGGCACCAAGCTTCAGTGATAAACCTGGTGAAAATAAAAATATATATATTTTTTTTAAAAAGGAAGAAAGAAAGAAACGAAGAAAGAAAGAAAGAAAGAGAAAAGAAATCAGTCACTTTGCAACCCACTTCTCCCCTCCCCCGCTGCCACCTGTAGAAGGTTTCCAGATGCACTGGCTGTCTCACTCACCTTTTTCTGCTTTGTAGGCATTTTCTGGCTGCAAGGCGTCTGCAGCAAAGAGCCTGCAGAAATGCCAGGGTCAAGTCAAGGTTCAGGAATAATGCTCCATCAACAAGGTGGAAATGAGTAGGTGATGAACTTTTGAGATGTGCTCCACACACTTCATCCAAGGATTCCCAGAAGGATTTAACTGGTTACCCCTCTGGTATATTATCCCATAGTCTGCTTAGGGGAAAGCCCCAAATACCAGTAAGCAAGTTTCACTTTATTGGGACCCTCAGGAAATGGCTGGAGTTAGTCAACAGAGAGTCATGGATCAGGTCAGGATTCAACTCAGTGGCTATTTAGTGTCCTTCTGACACTTAGATACCACCATTTTAGATCAAGCATCTACAAAATACGCATTTTACATGGAGAAAAAAAAGTTAGTGAATGTAACATTTTTGTAACCCATAAAGATGACATGAAATCTAAACATCAGGGAGTCGGGCCATAGCGCAGTGGGTTAAGTGCACGTGGTGTAAAGCGCAAGGACAGGCAGAAGGATCCTGATTTGTGTCCCCGGCTCCCCACCTGCAGGGGAGTCGCTTCACAAGCAGTGAAGCAGGTCTGCAGGTGTTCATCTTTCTCTCCCCCTCTCTGTCTTCCCCTCCTCTCTCCATTCCTCTCTGTCCTATCCAACAACAATGACATCAATAACAACAATAAAAACTACAACAATAAAACAAGGGTAACAAAAGGGAATAAATAAATAAATATTAAAAAATCTAAAAATTAGTGTTCTTTTAAAAATATTTTTTAATTTATTTTCCCTTTTTTGTTGCCCTTGTTTTATCATTGTTGTGGTTTTTTATTGTTGTTGTTATTGATGTCGTTGTTGTTGGATAGGACAGAGAGAAATGGAGAGAAAAACAGAGAGGGAGAAGGAAAGACACATACCTGCAGACCTGCTTCACTGCTTATGAAGCACCCCCCAGCCCCCACAGGTGGGGAGCCAGGAGCTTCAACTGGGATCTTTAAGCTGGTCCTTGAGTTTCACACCTTGTGCACTTAACCCGCTGCACTACAGCCCGACTCCCAACATCAGTGTTCTTAAATAAAGTTTTGTAGGAATGATTACTCTGTTAGGGCAGAATTGAGTATTTACATTGAAACCATATTATCTGCAAAGCTCAAAATCTTGCTTAGTTCTTTTTTTAAAATTTTATTTATTTATTAATGAGAGGGATAGGAGAGAGAGAAAGAACCAGACATCACTCTGGTACATGGTACATGTGCTGCTGGGGATTGAACTCAGGACTCCATGCTTGAGAGTCCAATGCTTTATTCATTGTGCCACTTCCCAGACCACCCTTTTTTTTTAAAAAAAAAAAACTTCATTTATTTATTGAATAGGGACAGCTGGAAATCATGGGGAGAGGGGATGATATAGAAAGAAAGAGACAGACACCTACAGCACTGCTTCATCATTTGCAAAGCTTTCCCCCTGCTGGTGGGGAGCAGGGACTCGAACTCAGGTCCTTGTGCATAGTAACATGTGCGCTCAACCAGATGCACCACCAGCTGGTCCCAAATACTGTTTAGTTCTTTACAGAAAAAAAAAAAAGTTTGCTGGCCCTAGTGATGATAGTTACCCTGCCAATGGGCAGATGAAACCTGACTGCTCCATGCATAGGGAGGCCAAGTGTCAGACCTAGTATGGGGGAGCAGATTTCTTTCTTTTTTGTTTTTAATTATCTTTATTGATTGGATGGAGACAGCCAGATATTGAGATGGGAGGGGGAGATGGGGAGACAGAGAGAAAGAGAGACAGAGACACCTGCAGCCCTGCCTCACCACTTGTGAAGCTTTCCCCTTCCCATGGAGGCTTGAACCTGGGTGTCCTTGTGCACTGCAACATGTGAGCTCAACCAGATGAGCCACCACCTGGCCCCTCAGATTTCTTTTTTCTCACTGCAGGTGGGGGTCTGGGGGTTTGAACCCAGGTCCTTGTGCCAGTCTTAGCTTAATACTATGTGCACTTAACCAGGTGTGCCATGGCTCAACCCAGATTTTTTTTAAAGGTTTTATTTATTTATTAATGAGAAACACAGGAGGAGAGAGAAAGAGCCAGACATCACTCTGGTACATGTGCTGCTGGGGATTGAACTCAGGACCTCATGCTTGAGAGCCCGATGCTTTATCCACTGTGCCACCTACCGGACCACCAGATTTCTTTTTTCTACACCTTCATGACTATTGGGAACTTCGTTCTTACTTATAGTGAGCAAAATGGATTATGGGACATGAACATAATTAGCATATGGCTGTTGTCAGCCTGATGTCAAGAACATACCATAGACTTAAGCAAACTCCTAAGTTATCAATTATAGTAAACTTCTAATCTGCTACAAGTTTTGCTTCACAAGTGAATTACAGCTGTCAAGTCTTCACATGAAAAAGCATCTGCTCATATGGAATCCCTGGAAATCCATCTGGACCCCTGTTCTCTGACATCGCCCAAAAGATGGCACGACTACAGCAGCCCCCCCACCCAGAAACCAATGATGTGACCTGGAACAACCTGAAGAAACTGATTCACAGACTCCAAAACTCACTCTCTACAGAAAAGCGGAATTACAGTGGTTGACCTTCCCCATCGAGACATCCCCTGGCATTTCTTCCATGGTCATCTGCTTTGCACTGACACTTCTATCAGACTTACTAGTACATCTCTTAGACACTTTACACAACTTTACAGCAGTTTCCCTTTATGCTGTTGGGTTTCTCAAAGACTGACCACAGCAGTCCATGGACTTTGCAACCAGCAGCCTTGGGGACTCTATAGGCCATGCCCCCTCACCTGCAGGCTCTGTCCCCAGAATTAGGAAACCCCCCCTCCCTACTAGGTCCTGCCCACAGAGGCAGGAAACGCCCTTTGAGGCATGAAACGACCCCAGAGGCAAGAGATGCCCCCAGAGGCAAGAAATGCCCTTTTGCCTGCTAGGCACTGCCCTTTGAGGCAGGAAATGCCCCTTCAGGCCTCCCCTTGGCATCACACTGGTTCTTGTTGCTCTCTTACTTGTTCCTCCATGTCTTCTGCCAGTTCTTTTGTACGATATAGGTTTCTGTTCACCCCACACTCCTGATACTATGGCCATTAGTTAAAAAGAAAGGGGGAAATGTTGGTCTGCTTCTAAATTCTGCTTCTAAGACCCCTTCTGTTGCATTGCTTGATGTTGTAGTCTATTTACATAATCATTGTTTTCATTGGTTTAACCCCCACTGGTTCGCAGGCTATTTTCCTTCTCCCCACCCCCTATCCTACGTACTTCCTCTTCCTGACACTTCCACCTCAGGAGACATAAAAGACAGGGCTTTCTAATGAAGAGAGATTAGAAGAGATTAGATTGTTGAACTGCATCCCCGCTCGTCAATAAAGATTGAACTGCGTTCCCAGCTCAGCCATGAGTCCCTGGTTGTCTGCCTCCCGCCCACGAAGCTAGACCAGCAAATGGTGCAAGAGATTATTTAAACAAGCACCTGGCAGCAGTTCTGGCCTTTTTTTGACTCTTCTGTTTGTCTAAGTTCCTGCTGATCTTCATGGACTCGCCTTCTCCCATGCCACTTCCCCTGGACCTGAACACATGTATCTGAACACTGGTAACTCAGCTTAACGACTCATGGCTCCCTGCCATATGGTTAACTGGTCTTTCCCCCTTTGCTTATTCTGCTACCAGAGTTTTATGTACCTTTATAACCCATGCTGTAATGAAACTGCTGTTTGTTAAGCTTCCAACAAAAGTGCCACAGAAGTCTTTTTGCTTTTATTTACTATACATGACCACCCTCACCACTCCTTTTACCCTCTGCAGGCAACTAGGACTCTTTCACTAAACATCCATATTTTTATACCAGGACTATCTTGTTTTTAAAATATTTATTTTGATGAGATACAGTAAATTAGCAAGCAAACAGAGCATTGGTCAGCTCTGGCGTATGATGGTGTCAGGGTAGAACTTGAGACCTCTGGGGTCTCAGGCATATAAGTCCAGTGTACAACTGCTGTGCTATCTCCCCAGCCCAGGAATATTTTAAAAACCTATTCATTTATTTTAATGAAAGAAAGAGATTTAGAGATAAAGATACAGAGAGTGAGAGATAGAAGGATCAGAGCACTGCTCAACTCTGGCTTATAGTGGTATGGGGGAATTGAACCTGGGCCTCTGGAGCCTCATAATGGCTTTATGTAACCATTATACTATCTCCCATGCCCAAATATTTTTTTAAAATACATTTTTATGGGATGAGAAGACAGCATAATGGTTATATAAGAGACTTTCATGCTTTGATGTCTCAAGGTCCCAGATTCAACTCCCAGGACCACCATATTCCAGAGCTTAGCAGTACTCAGAGTGCCCCCCCCCATCATTTGCTGTAATTCTCATTAAAATAAAATAAATGGGGCTAGGTGGTAGTGCAGCGGGTTAAGTGCATGGACCAGTGAAAGGACCCTGGTTTGAGCTCCTGGCTCCCCCCACCTGCAGGGAGGTCGTTTCACAAGCAGTGAAGCAGGTCTGCAGGTGTCTATCATTCTCTTCCCATCCTCTCTTGATTTCTCTCTGTCCTACCTAACAACAATGACAACAATAAGCAACAAAAGGGAAAAAATAGCCTCCAGGAGCAGTGGATTTGTAGTGCAGGCACCAAGCCCCAGCAATAACCCTGGAGGCAAATAAAATAAAATAAACATTAAAAAAAATTTGCAAGATAGACAACCAAATCTTTTTTTTTTTTTTTTTTTGCCTCCAGGGTTATTGCTGGGGTTCGGTGCCTGCCATGAATACATGGCTCCTGGAGGCCATCATTTTTCCACCCTTTTGTTGCCCTTGTAACGACTGTCACCTCTCCAGATTCAAAGGAGGTCTCGAAACTTTACAACAGGCTCAACCTGACGCTGTTAACTGGCTACGGAAGAAGGGAAAACGCTAGACGAAGAATTGTTGTAGTTATTATTGTTGTTGATGTTGTTGCATAGGACAGACAGAAATGGAGAGGAGGGGAAGACAGAGAGGGGGAGAGAAAGATAGACACCTGCAGACTTGCTTCACCATCTGTGAAGTGACTCCCCTGCAGGTGGGGAGCCGGGGGGCTGGAACCCGGATCCTTCTGCTGGTCCCTGCGCTTTGCGCCATGTGCGCTTAACCCGCTGAGCCCAACCCCAGACAATCAAATCTTTACATTCTACACCTGAAACTAATGTAATGTTATGTCAGTCATATCACGATGAAACATAAATAACAGGAGAGCATGAGAACCTTTCCCTCCTTCACACTCAGCCCACTGTCTCAACTGGTTTCATCCATGCTGGATAGCTTCAGCACCAACTTCTTCACCAAACCAAACCTCCTGCCTCAGAACATGTATCTTTTTTTTTTCTTTTTTTTTTTTTTTTGGTCTCCAGGGTTATGGCTGGGGCTCGGTGTCTGCACTATGAATGCAGTGCTTCTGGAGGCCATTTTCCCCCCTTTTGCTGCCCTTGTTGTTTATCGTTGTTGTTGTTATTATTATTATTGTTGTTGTTATTGCTGTTGTCATTGTTGGATAGGACAGAGAGAAATGGAGAGAGGAGGGGAAGACAGAGAGGGGGAGAGAAAGACAGATACCTGCAGGCCTGCTTCACCACATGTGAAGTGACTCCCCTGCAGGTGGGGAGCCAGGGGCTCAAACCCGGATCCTTACACGGGTCCTCGCTGCACCACGTGCGCTTAACCCGACTGCACTACTGTCTGACCCCCAGAACATGTATTTCTGACCAGTACATAAATGTCTGTTCAACATTAGGTAAGAGGGTGCTCCCTAGCAGCAGTGTAAATGTGGGCAAGTCATTTAACTGTTTGGGGTATCAGTTCAGTCATCTGTCAAAGACAGAATGATCCTGCCCAGCCTGCCAGGATTATTGCTTTAATGGGATGAAATGAGAGCTTCCCACAGAATGCAGTGGCACCTGCTCCACATCTCTCTGTCTCTCTCCCTCCAGCACATTGCGTTAGTGCACTTCTGTTCCCTTTGATCAACACACATCCTGCTGGTCTTGACCTTGTCAAGCTATTGGCTATCTCTGGGTCTCTGCATATGCTGTTCTTTTTGCCTAAAGCAAGCCCCCAGCCCCCAATACACCTCCTACATGGCTGTTTCTTGGACTTTACAATTTCAGACTTTATAATTCCCAACCTAAGGCAGCTCCCCTTCTGTATGCTTCCCTATCTTTGTATTAGATTCTTCTTTTTTTTTAATTTTTTAATATTTATTTATTTTCCCTGTTGTTGCCCTTGCTGGTTTTTATTGTTGTTGTTGTTGTTAGGTAGGACAGAGAGAAACAGAGAGAGGAGGGGAAGACAGAGGGAGAGAGAAAGATAGACACCTGCAGACCTGCTTCACCGCCTATGAAGCGACTCCCCTGCAGGTGGGGAGCTGGGGGCTTGAACTGGGATCCCCACTGGTCCTTGCGTTTTGTGTCATGTGCGCTTAACCCGCTGCGCTACCACCTGACTCCCGTATCAGATTCTTTTATTGTATGTCCAATTATAACCAATTCTTATGGCTTTGGCAGTTTTGTTCTATAAAGTTACCATCAACATAAGTTTAACAAGGAATGAATCCATTCTCTTAGAAGAAAAATACAGGACTCGGTCATAACGTTTTTACCCACAGTGTAATAGCCAGTCTTATTTTATCTGCATGTTTCCGCTCAAAGACACCTTATTTGGGAGTCAGGCTGTAGCGCAGCAGGTTAAACGCAGGTGGCGCAAAGCACAAGGACCGGCATAAGGATCCCAGTTTGAACCCCGGCTCCCCACCTGCAGGGGAGTCGCTTCACAAGCGGTGAAGCAGGTCTGCAGGCGTCTATCTTTCTCTCCTCCTCTCTGTCTTCCCCTCCTCTCTCCATTTCTCTGTCCTATCCAACAACGACAACAACAATAATAACTACAACAATAAAACAACAAGGGCAACAAAAGGGAATAAATAAAAATAAAATATTTAAAAAAAGACACCTTATTTATGCATACTTTGATGCATTCACATTGATCTCATAGCCAACATCACTGCGGTATGTGCCTGAACAAGGTTTATCTAACATGTATTTTTTTTTTCTTTCTGTAAAACACAACAAGGCCTTCTTATGCTTAGGAATACTAGAAAGCACTTCAGCACTATGCTTGAGAATCATTTTCAACAGTGGAATCACAAACACAGAAGAATATGAGAAATATGGCACGAAATCTATCACCAAAAGGGCACTCTCTTACAGTAGGAGAACTGAAATTTAAAGGCAGAGAGCACTGCCTTGTTTGCTATCAGCTGGGAAGCTTTATATCTGATGGCTCCAATATTTTTGGCTACTCTGCACATGTCTGTGAACAACCACAAAAGCCCTGTAGATATTGATTTGGGGGGGGTTACAAATAAATTTTAGTGGACAGGAGAATTTATAACTGTACAATCTACAAATAATGGGGATCCTCTCTGTGCCTTCTTCTCCCTGTCCCAGGCTTCACACTGGCTTGCCGTTACCCTGTTTTACTGTTTTCTCTCTAGTGTCTGGAAAACTGCCTAGCACATAGTAGACCCTCACTAATAACTCAGTGAGAGTGCTTCTATGATAACTTATGATAGCAATGATAACTTGTTCACTGTGAGTATGCTCTATGTTAGTGATCTTTTTATTACATATTGGGATTTTGTGCCTGCATAATTTTCCCACTTCTGGAAACCGTTTATCTTTTTTTTTTAAATTGTTATTTCCTTTTGTTGCCCTTGTTGTTTTACTGTTGTAGTTATTATTGTTGTTGATGTTGATAGGACAGAAAGAAATGGAGAGAGGAGGGGCAGACAGAGAGAGAGAGAGAAAGATAGACACCTGCAGACCTGCTTCACCGCCTGTGAAACGACTCCCCTGCAGGTGGGGAGGCGGGGGCTCGAACCGGGTTCCTTATGCCAGTCCTTGCGCTTTGTGCCTCCTGCGCTTAACCCACTGCACTACTGCCCAACTCTCCAGCTTTAGCTTTAAAATTTTTTAAAAATATTTATTTATTTATTCCCTTTTGTTGCCTTTGCTTTATTGTCGTAGTTATTATTGTTGTCGTTGTTGTTGGACAGGACAGAGAGAAATGGAGAGAGGAGGAAAAGACAGAGAGGGGGAGAGAAAGTTAGACACCTGCAAACCTGCTTCACCGCCTGTGAAGCGACTCCCCTGCAGGTGGGGAGCTGGGGGCTTGAACCGGGATCCTTAAGCCGGTCCTTGTGCTTTGCCCCACCTGCGCTTAACTCACTGCGCTACTGCACAACTCCCTATCTTTTAAAATTTAAGATAGAGAGGGAGGGAGAAAGAGAGAGAAGAGAGACAGCACAGTACCTGTCATGCATGGCCCTCTAATGTGGTGCCAGGATTTAAACATGGGTCCTCAAGCGTGGCAAAGTGTGCACTTCACTGGGAGAGCTATCTCCTGTCACCCCCACACCCCGCCCACCAACACTTTCTTTTTGATCCCTCTGTCAACAGGGGAAACACAGATTATTGTATTTTTACACATAGGCTCTAGATTCAGACTGCCTGTCCAAATAGGGAATCTATCTTTGCCTCTCTCTTTCTCTCTTTCTCTCTCTCTTCCTGTCACCAACATTATTGCCAGAACTCGGTGCCTACATGACAAGTTCACAGCTACCCGCAGCCATTACTTTCTTTCTTTCTTTTGATAGGACAGAGAGAAATAGAGAGGCAAGGGGCAGATAGGGAGAGAGAAAGTGAGACACTTGTTGCATCATTTTTTCTCTTCTTTTTTTTTCTTCTTCTCTTCTCATTCTTTTTCTTCTCTCCTCCCCTCCTCCCCCCCCCCTTCTTTTTATTGTTTGCTTTTCAACAGAGCACTGCTCAGCTCTGACTTATGGCAGCCCAGCCCGACAGGAAAGTCTTTTTTGCATAGCTATTATGCTATTTCTCCTGCTCTGCTTCACTGCTGGTGAAGTTACCTGCAAATTAGGTGTGGGGGTGCTTGAACCTGGGTCTTCGCATATGGTAATGTGCACTCAACAGGATGAGCCACCACCACAAGGTCCCCTTATCTTTTAAAATTTACTTAACATAATCCTTAATGGGAAAAAACTGAAAGCCTCCCCGCTAAAACAAGGATATCCACTATTGCCATTATTATTCAGCATAGTCCAGGATGTCCTCACCATTTCAATCAGGCAAGAAAGAGATATCAAAGGTATACATAATGGAAAGGGAGAAATCAAGCTATCACTAATCATTGATGACATAATAATATCCTAGAGATCCCAAAGACTCCAGTAAAACAAACAAACAAAAAACCAAACAATTGGGACCTGGTGGTGGCGCACCTGGTTGAGCACACATGTTACAGTGCTCAAGGACCCGGGTTTGAATCTCCAGTCTCCACCTGCATAGGGAAGCTTTGCAAGTGGTGAAGCAGGGCTGCAGGTGTCTCTCTTTCTCTCTCCCTCTCTATCTCCCCTACCCTCTTGATTTCTGGCTGTCTCCATTCAATAAATAAAGATAATAAGAAAAATAGTAAAAACAAACAAATAAAACTACTAGGAACAATTAATAAATTTAGTAAAGTAGCAGGATACAAAATTGACACCCATAAATCTGTGGCATTTCTATATAAAGACAATGAGTTAGAGGAATGGGAATTGAAGAACTTAGTTCCTTTTATAATTGAGTCCCCCCAAATAAAATACCTCTGAGTGAACCTCACAATGGAGGTGAAAGTTCTTTATATTGAAAACTATAGATAACTGTTAAAAGAAATAGAAAGTGACACACAAAATATGAAACAACACTCCCTCTTCCTGGATTGAAAGAATAAACATTATTACAATGGCTATCCTATCAAAAAGCAATTTACAGCTTTAACACAATATCTAAATACCTATCAAGATCCCAGTAACATTTTTCAAAGACATTAAACAACTTCTCCAAAACTTTGTGTAGAACCACAAAAAAGAAGAAAAAAGAAAACCAAACAAACAAACAAACAAAAACTTGAATAACAAAAGCACTTCTGAGAAAAAAATGGGAGAAAATGCTTATATTACAAAGAAACAGTAATCAAAACAGCATGGTACTAGAATAAAAATGGACATTGGGATCAATGGTACAGAATTAAGAGTCCAGAAATAAACCCACACATACATAATCACTTATTATGACAAGGGGATAAAACCATTCAGTGAGGGAAAAGGCATCCTCCATAGTGGTGCTGGCACAACGGGACAGCCACATGTAGAAAGATAAAACTAGGGAGTTAGGCGGTAGCACATGTGGTGCAAAGTGCAAGGACCAGCAGAAGGATCCCGGTTCGAGCCTCTAGCTCCCCACCTGCAGGGGAGTCGCTTCACAGGAGGTGAAGCAGGTCTGCAGGTGTCTATCTTTCTTTCCCTCTCTCTGTCTGCCCCTCCTCTCTCCATTTCTCTCTGTCCTATCCAACAACGATGGCATCAATAACAACAACAGTAATAACTACAACAACAATAAAAAGACAACAAGGGCAACAAAAGGGAAAATAAATAAATACAAATTAAAAAAAAAAAGAAAACTAGATCATCATTTAACACCATGCACCAAAATCAGATAAAAATGAATCAAAGATCTAGATGTTAGAGCAGAAACTCTAAAATATACCAGAGAAAATATTGGTGAAACATAGTAGGACCTTAACATCAAGGATATATTTGGAGACTCAAGCCCATGGGTATAGGAAATAAAAATGACAGTAAATAAATGGGACTATATCAAACTAAAAAGTTTATGTACACTGAAAGCGAACTATACACGAATAACCAGGCAACCCAGTAATCGAGAGAAGATATTTACATATCACACATCAGACAAGTGATTGATATCAAGCATCTATATAGAACCAGTACAGCTCAACAACAACAAAAAAGGAAACAAAACAATAAGCCAGTAAAAAAGTGGTCCAAAGAATTTAATAGGCAGTTTTTTAAAGAAAAGATACACATGGGGTTGGGCTGCATGTAGCACAGTGGGTTAAGCTCACATGGCGTGAAGCGCAAGGACCGGCTTAAGGATGGTGGTTTGAGCCTCCAGCTCTGCACCTGTGGGGGAAGGGTGCTTCACAAATGGTGAAGCAGGTCTGCAGGTGTCTATCTTTCTCTCCCCCTCTCTTGATTTCTCTCTGTCCTATCCAACAAAAATGACATCAGTGGCAACAATAATAACAACAAGGGCAACAAAATGGGAAAAAATGGCCTCTAGAAGCAGTGGATTAGTGGCACTGAGCCCCAGCAATAACCCTGGAGGTAAAAAAAAAAAAAAAAAAGACAAACATGGCCCTCAGACATATGCAGAAATGCTTTACCTCACTTACCATCAGAGAAATGCAAATCAAAACTACCCTAAGATACCATCTCACACCTGGGAGAAAGGAAATCAATAAAACAGGAAATGATAGGTATTGGCAAGGCTGTGGAGAAAGGTGGATGCTATCTCACTGCTGGTGGGAATGCAAACTGGTACAGCCCCTCTGGAAGACTGGATGGAGAGCTCTTAATCAAATAAAAACGGAACTACCTCATGATCCAGTAATACCACTCTTAGGTATTTCCTCAAAAGAACACTTGAACACTTAACCAAAGGGACATACGCATATTCATAGCCACATTATCCACCACAGCCAAAGACTGGAAGCAGCCAAAATGCCCACTGACATATGACTACCTAAAAATATTATAGAACATAAACTCCATGGACTACTACTCCACATTAAAAAAAAGGGGGGGGGTTTGATATTGTGTCCTTTGGGACAAAGTAAAGGAAATTGGAGGTGATTATGCTTAATAAAATAGGAGGTGAAAGACAACCACTGTTGTTTTCACTCACGTGGAATCTAGAGAATTGGAATGCAGGACCCTGAAGACAAAACGAACAAACACCAAAACTCTCTAAGTCTTTATGAGACTTTGGGAAGGTGAGGGCAGAGAATTTTGATTGTGGGTGTTGTGTAAAACTATACCCCTTGTAACTATACAACCTTGTAACCTACTTTTAATCACAAAGAAATAATTTTTAGACAATGAAGAGAGTGAGAGACATAAATGGAGGGAGACCAGAGCACTGTTCAATTCAAGTGTATGGTGGTATTAAAGATTGAACTTGGGACCTCTGGGGTCTGAGGAATGCAAGCCTGGTACACTTCTGCAATGTCATCTCCCCAATTCCAAGAATCTTTTATTATTAATACCACCTCAAGTCAAGTTCCTTGGGCCATCTAAGTCTTCACTTTTCCAGCTATCAAATAGAGGTAATTATAGTATCACCCTTATAAAAAAAGGTTTATTTATTTATGAAAGAGCGAGAGAGAGGGAGTGAGACCTACAGTATCTCTCTGGCCCATGTGATGCTATAGACTGAAACTAAGACCCCATGGTGGCAAAGTAAACTCTTGGAGGGAGTCCAGTGGGCCTTAGCGCAGGTGACATGAAGCGCAAGGACCGGCTAAGGATCCTGGTTGGAGCCCCCTGCTCCCCACCTGCAGGGGAGTCACTTCACAGGCGGTGAAGCAGGTCTGCAGGTGTCTACCTTTCTCTTCCCCTCTTCTCTCCATTTCTCTCTATCCTATCAACAAGAATAACAATAATAACTACAACAATAAAAAACAAGGGAAAATAAATAAATAAAATAAATAAAAAAGAAAGCCCTTGGAGCGTGGCACAGCTACATCCTTAGTTAAATATTAGCTTTTATTGCTAAAAATTGACTCTGCAACTCTAGGGGTTTTTATTTATTATACCCAGTTTGCAGTTGAAGAAACTGAGGCCAAGAAGGTGACTAAGAATTCTCAAGGACCCACACACAAAAGAGGGCTCGCTCTAGGGCCTGTGGAACACTTTCTGGTGACTGCTTCACCATTATACAAATACAAGTGATCATCATTATAATAATAGTTAGAAGGGCATTTAACAGGCCACTTCTGCTACATTTACTAAATGGAAGAAGGCAGAATAAGTAGGATAAGGAGGGATAGACCCCCTTTCCCCTCCCCTGTCCTCATTCCATACCTGTGTGTTTCTATTCCCTGCCCACTTAAGGGTTTGACCTAACAGAACTACCCGCCATTGGTTTGTTATTTCAGTTTTGACAACTCAGAGGCAGAGATATTTCCTGCTTAAACAGCATGAAGAAGAAAGCTGGAGGGGGAAGTGAAGGAGGAGGGAAGAATAGGCATTCTGGGTTGCAACAAATGCCCTCGGGGGGTATTTTTCTCCAGTCCTTTCCATCATGGGTCCTGAAAGGTGGTTGCTTGGTGGAAGCTTCTGGAAAGCTTTTAAAGACCTAGCTCCCCAGGGCATCAGTCGGCGCCCCCTTCCCCTCCCTACTAACACACACACACCAGCGTCTCTGAGGGATGGTGCTGGGGGCCACGAGCATTCCTCCCCACCCCCCGCATGCTCCCCCAAAGCGATTTCAACGTGCAGCCAGCCAAGTTTGTGAAATGGTGCTGTGGGTCGTGTCTGCCCTCAGCTCAGAGGCTGAGGTTGCTTTGGGTAACAGTAACTCTTTTCTCCCTTGCAACTTGCCTTCCCGCGATTGGGGTTGTGCTTTGCAGACAGACACAGTCTAGAGCAGGCTGTAGGTGAGCCCTCGATCTGGGCTTCTGCTCAGCCCCCGAGGCCCAGCTCCGACCCGGGGCTGCGGGGCTCCGGGTCCCCTTTAGGCAACAACACGTGTGGCCTCTCCGACTTCTGGGGGGGGTCGCCCCTCCAGACCGCGCACTGAGGCTCAGCACCCGCTACACTGCCCACCCGGACCACAGAGGCGAGAGGGGAACGCGCGTGGCCCCTCCCGAGATCCTACCTTGGCTGCAGGCGCTGCCCTTCGGTCCCGGGAATCCTGGGGCTCCGGTTGGCTCTGCCGCCCAGCTTCGCGGCCGCTCTCGCCAGCGCCGGGAGAGGCGCCCACTGGAACACAAGCGCCACCTAGTGGGCTCAGGGCGGCCGCGCGGGCAGCAGGGCTGGGTGGTGGGAGCGCACACCCGGGCGGAAATGCAGCCCGGGCTTCTTCCCACGTGGGTGCTTTTCCAGCAGGCGACGAACCCCTGGCGCGAGTCCCGGCTGGGTGGGACCACCTTCAATGCCTGGGATCTGAACTTGCTGAACTTTCTCTTGGGGCAGCCAGGCCCTGGGTCTTGGCCTGGGATCCTTTTTTTTTTTTTTTCTTTCTCCTGGCTGGACTCAGGGATCTTTCCTTTTGTCCAAAAGCTGTCAGTGCACCCCGCATTTTGGCAGAGCCTCTCTTTTTAAATATGCTGGGAACATCGGCAATGCGAGGGGCTGGGTTTCCCTCAAGCTCTCCAGGGCTGTTCCCAGCCCCAAACTATTTCTTTTTGCCATGCTTCCCCAACCCAAATCCACCATATCCTCTCAGTTGGATGGACTAAACAGCCTTGTTTCTGACCCTATTCAGAGTCATAAGGCCCTTTAGGAGGTGATAATCCAAATGATATTTCTTACCTGTCACTGACATTTTTCTTTTTGCTCTGCTCTGGCTATGCTAAACATTGAATATTTTAACCCCTTACTACCTCATTCAATACCAGCGGTCACCCCTTCACTGTTGTGACAACCAAATCCCCCCCCCACTTCTCTTCACATTGAAACCTTATTTTCAAAAGGGGGCAAGCTAGTTGACTTGATCCTAGAAGGGGTGGTGACTTGAAATCTTTAGGTTGAATTAACCTCTAGGATAATATGTTAAAACTGGTTTTGGTAAGATTAGTTCATTGCGTACTTGCTTGTGCATACAAGTTAGCATGTGCAAGGGCCAGGGTTGAAGTCCCCAATTCCCTCCTGCAGAGGGGAAGGGGAAGCTTCAGGAGTGGTGAAGCAATGCTGCAGTTCTCTCTCCATCCTCCCCCGATCCCAGTTTCTGTCTTAATAAAAAAAAAGTAGATAAATATTTTATTTATTTATTTATTTTTAAGTCTTTTTTTAACATTTATTATCTTTATTTATTTATTGGATAGAGACAGCCAGAAATCGAGAGAGAGAAGGGAGTGATAGAGAGGGAGAAAGAGTCAGAGAGACACCTGCAGCCCTGCTTCACTGCTTGCAAAGCTTTCCCCCTGCAGGTGAGGGCCGGGGGCTTGAACCCAGGTCCTTGCACACTGTAACATGTGCACTTAACCAGGTGCTCCACCACCCGGCCCGATAAATATTTTTAAATGGACTTGGAGAAAGATCAGATTCTCACAGTCCCCACTTTAGCCCCCCCCCCCTTTTTGCTCACATTAAACCTTTAAATAGTTAAGACCTATTAAAAGCTTTGCTGTAGGAGAGTATTCACAGAAAGCTCATTGTGATCCAGGAAACCATGATCCAGAAAGTGGGTGGACTCTTGTATCCAAAAGTTGGGCCCAGGTCTTCATTCTGTTTGTCCTAGAACTTACTTTTAGGTTTTCTGGCCCTTACCCTTCTACTTTTGCAAATGTTCCCTGAGACAGGGGAGCAAGGAATTTTGAGCATCTCTCTTGCCACCCCTGCACTTTGTAGCACAGTAAACAAAAAAATTTCCTTTGTGCAACAGCTGGTGTGACAGTGCTTGACTTATCTATACACTGGGCAGTAAGATCACATTCTGCTTCATTTTTTCCAGTTGTCTACTGTTAGGCTTGTCGTTGTGTGTGGCAGGGAGTGTTGAGTCACCATTCCCAAATCTCTACCCTTGGTGAGTTCACAATTACTGTAGCCAATGACCACTTTATTTGTTTAGTTATTTTGGATAGAAACAGATAAATGGAAAGAGAAGAGGGAAAGAGAGGGAGAGAGATACCCATAGCACTGTTTCATCACACATGAAGCTTTCTCTTGTGGGGACTGGGAGTTTTGAACCTGTGTCCTTGCAAACTTTAATGTGTGCATTCAAGCAGGTGTGCCACCACCTACCCCCTCAAATAACATTTCTAACAGACACACAATGAAGTGTCATTGAGGGTGTCTTTTTTTTTTTTTCAAGTTAAGTATAGGATTTATTTATTTTCTAAGTCAAATTACAGGGCATCAAAGGCAGAGTGATCTGATAGTGGATGCAAATTTTGCAGTTATGCAAGAATGCTTCTTTTTTATATTTTTAAATGTTTTGTTTATTATAATGAGAGAGATACATAGAGAAAGAGAGTGGTGGAGGAGAGTGTGTGGAGAGAGAGAGAGAGACCAGAGCACTGATAAACTCTAATTTATGGTGATGCTAGATACTGAACTTGGGAACTTGGGACCTCAAAGCCTCAGTTCTGAAAACTTTTTACATAATGATTATGCAATCTCCCAACCCACATAGAACTCTTCCTGGCAGTTGATCACTGTAATGACATGTGGGGAATAGCAGTGAAAATACTAAAAGTACTTTGTGAAGGGGAGGTCTGTGCTGAACTGTACCTCCTCCCACCATCTTGGTATAACTGGTCAAAGTGGCCATCATGTGCAGAGGATCAGGAGGAGTTAACAGAGTACTACCTGGCAGGTGCATGTGTGTGTGTGTGTGTGGGGGGGGAGCCTGAAGGGTAAAAGAATGAGGGATGGGGTCACTGATGGGGGTTGATGCCCTGGCAAAGGTGAATGGGTCAGAGAAGTGCCTGACTCCCTGGGGAAGTAAACCTGACTTCCCATTCTTTCACTAAGTACTTTGAGTCACCTTAAGAGGAGACTGTTCTTGCCCCAGTCCTGTCACTATGCCACTGGAGGAAGATTGGTCCTGAAATGAGTGCAGTGTTGAATGTTTCTAGCTGTGACCATAGACTGCGAGCTCAGACTGACAGGGACTCAGAAGTTACATAGGTGGGAGTTGGGTGGTAGCGCAGCGGGTTAAACGCGCATAGTATAAAGCACAAGGACCTGGTTTGAGCCCCCGGCTGCCCACCTGTAGGGGAGCTGTTTCACAAGCGATGAATCAGGTCTGCAGGTGTCTATCTTTCTCTTCCCCTCTCTGTCTTTCCCTTCTCTCTATTTCTCTCTGTCCTATCCAACTACAATGACATCAATAACAATAACAACTACAACAATAAAACAACAAGGGCAACAAAAGGGAAAATAAATAAATATTTAAAAAAAGAAGAAGTTACATGGGCTCCTGTGCTAAATATGAATAGATATGGAACCTAGGTCAGATTGATGGTATTTGTATACTTTCCTCATTTGGGGGAGCTACTCTCTGCCCTCATCCAACTTCCAATAGCCCTATTCTCAATTCTAACACCATCTTCCCAGACAATACTTTTAGTCTACCTGCATGTTAGCGATCTTACTCAAGCAACAATTATTAAAGTCATGGCCCCTTGGAATATACCTAAAATAGACTTCCTAGCTTCTTCCAATATGAAGACCCCCTAGTTTCATGTGCTCTATTCTATCTTTTTTTTTTTTTCTCCAGGGTTATTGCTGGGGCTCTGTGCCTGCACTATGAATCCACTGCTCCTGGAGGCCATTTTTTCCCATTTTTCTGTTTATACCCTTGTTGTCATTATTATTATTTCTGTCATTGCTGCTTCTGCTGTTGTTGTTGGATAGAACAGAAAGAAATCGAGAGAGGAGGGGAGACAGAAAGGGGGAGAGAAAGATAGACACCTGCAGACCTGCTTCACCGCCTGTTGAGAGACCCCCCCTGTAGGATCCTTGCCCTGGTCCTTGCACTTTGCGCCATGTGTGGCTTGACCTGATGCACTACCATATGAACCTGTGGGTTTCTTTTTATTGAACAATTTGTCCTGCTTTATATCTTACTGCCTTTCAGCCATCAAGTTGCAGACGCTATCATAATGCCATCATGATTATGACCTTCCTGGGCAGACACCAATGTGTCCTGGAACCTCACCTCTCCAGAGCCCTACTGCACTAGGGAAAGATAGACACAGGCTGGGGTCATGGCACAACCTGCCAATGTCCATGTCGAGCAGAGAAGCAATTACAGAAGCCAGACCTTCCACCTTCTGCACCCCATAAAGAATTTTGGCTCATACTCCTAAAGGGATAAAGAATAGGGAAGCTCGAATGGAGGGGATGAGACATGGAACTCTAGTGGTGGGAACTATATGGAGTTGTACCCCTCTTATCTTACAATCTGGTTAATCATTATTAAGTCACTAAAAAAAAAAAAAAAGAGCTCCCTCCCCCATCCCACCCTATTGCTCAGTGCCCCACAGCCTGTCTGGGCAAAGTCCTAGATTACAACCTCCAGGATTCTGAAGTCTGGGACATCACCTGATGAGGTTAAAGGCTTCCTTATGGACCTTCTCTGAGTTCTTGCATTTCTCTCATTCCAGTCATCACAGTGTTTTGGAAACTGCATAGTCACCAACCACTCTGTTTCCTCCATAGATTGTGGTCTCCTTGAAGGAAAGTACAGTGTTTATAAACATGTAGAAATAGTGTCAACAATAATGATTACTAGTGTTGGCTGTAATGCATTCAGGAATATGTTTAAATTGATGGTTTGGTCTTTATCCTCACAATAATCTTATGAAGCATTATTTTCCCCTCTATTTTATTTATTTATTTAAAAATACTTTATCTTTATTTATTTAATTTTTTTTTCCCTCCAGGGTTATTGCTGGGCTCGGTGCCTGCACCATGAATCCACCGCTCCTGGAGGCCATTTTCTCCCCCGTTTGTTGTCCTTGTTGTTATAGCCTCATTGTGGTTATTATTATTGCCATTGTTGATATTGTTCGTTGTTGGATAGGACAGAGAGAAATGGAGAGAGGAGGGGGAGACAGAGAGGGGGAGAGAAAGATAGACACCTGCAGACCTGCTTCACCGCCTGTGAAGCGACTCACCTGCAGGTGGGGAGCTGGGGGCTCGAACCGGGATCCTTATGCCAGTCCTTGTGCTTTGCGCCACATGCGCTTAACCCACTGTGCCACTGCCCGACCCCTTATCTTTATTTATTTAGTGGATAGAGACAGCCATAAATCAAGAGGGAAGGGGGTGATAAGAGTGAGAGAGAGAGAAAGAGACCCCTGTAGCCTTGTTTCACCATGTGCAAAGCTTTCCACTTGCAGGTGGAGACTAGGGTTCTTGCACATTATAACATATGTGATCAACCAGGTGTGCCACCACTGGCTTCCCTTCCCCTCTATTTTTCTAGATGACTAGTGGCTCAGAATTCTTAAAGAATTGGTCCTAGCTGGAAGAGTTAACAAGCGGACTGGACTTCATTCTGGATTGACCGATTCCTGAGGATATATGCTTTTATGTGTTGGGCAGGCTGGGCAAAGTATTCTCTTTTGATCCCTCTCGTTCTGCCCATTCTTTCTTTCTTTTTTAAAAAATATTTTATTATTTTATTTTTATTATTGGATAGAGACAGAAATTGAGAGAGGAGTATGGAGATAGAGAAGGGAAGAGACGGAGAGACATCTGCAGCCCCACCTCAATATTTGTGAAGCTTTTCCCCTGTAGGTGGGGACCAGCGGCTTAAACCTGGGTTCTTGTGCACTGTAATGTGTGCGCTTAACCAGGTGCACCACCACCCGGCTTTTCCTGCCCACTCTTTCCTTCAGATAAATTAAAAATAAATAAATTCATGGCTATGTTATGAAATATGACCTATTATATGTATTAATACTTATTTATTTTCCCTTGTGTTGCCCTTGTTGTTATTTATTGTTGTTGTAGTTATTATTGTTGTCGTTGTTGTTAGATAGGACAGAGAGAAATGGAGGGAGGGGAAGACATAGAAGGGGAGAGAAAGACACCTGCAGACCTGCTTCATCACTTATGAAGCAAATCCCCTGCAGGTGGAGAGCCAGGGGCTCAAACTGGGATCCTTACACGGGTCCTTGTGCTTTGCGCCATGTGCACTTAACCTGCTGTGCTACCACCCGACTCCTAAAATATGACCTATTAAAAAAATAAATGATTTCTGCATAGCAAAATAAACTACTACCCAAACTAAGAGACCCCACATAGAATGGGAGAAGATATTTACATGCCATACATCAGACAAGAGGCTATTAACCAGGATATATAAAGAGCTTGCTAATCTCAACAACAAAAAGCAAATAACCCCATCAAAAAATGGGGGGAGGACATGGACAGAATATTCACCACAGAAGAGATCCAAAAGGCAGAGAAACATATGAAAAAACGTTCCAAGTCTCTGATTGTCCGAGAAATGTAAATAAAGACAACAATGAGATACCACTTCACTCCTGTGAGAATGTGATACATCAGAAAAGGTAACAGCAGCAAATGCTGGAATGGTTGTGGGGACAAAGGAACCCTCCTACACTGCTGGTGGGAATGTAAATTGGTCCAACCTCTGTGGAGAACAGTCTGGAGAACTCTCAGAAGGCTAGAAATGGACCTACCCTATGATCCTGCAATTCCTCTCCTGGGGATATATCCTAAGGAACTCAACACAACCATCCAAAAAGATCTGTGTACACGTATGTTCTTAGCAGCACAATTTATAATAGCCAAAACCTGGAAGCAACCCAGGTGTCCAACAACAGATGAGTGGCTGAACAAGTTGTGGTATATATACAGTGGAATACTACTCAGCTATAAAAAATGGTGACTTCACCATTTTCAGCTGATCTTGGATGGACCTTGAAAAATTCATGTTAAGTGAAATTAGTCAGAAACAGAAGGATGAATATGGGATGATCTCACTCTCAGGCCGAAGTTGAAAAACAAGATCAGAAGAGAAAACACAAGTAGAAGCTGAACTGGAGTTGGTGTATTGTATCAAAGTAAAAGACTCTGGGGTAGGTGGGTCGGGGGAGAATACTGGTACAAGAAGGATGACAGAGGACCTAGTGGGGGTTGTATTGTTATATGGAAAACTGAGAAATGTTATGCATGTACAACTACTGTGTTTACTGTTGAATGTGGAACATTAATTCCCCAATAAAGAAATTAAAAAAATAAATGCATAAAAGAAAACACAAGTAGAACCTGAACTGGAATTGGCATATTGCACCAAAGTAAAAGACTCTGGGGTGGGGTGGGTGGGGAGAATACAGATCCAAGAAGGATGTCAGAGGACCTAGTGGGGATTGTATTGTTATATGGAAAACTGGGAAATGTTACGCATGTACAAACTATTGTACTTACTGTCAAATGTAAAACATTAATTCCCCAATAAATAAATTTAAAAAATAAATGATTTATATCTTTTTTGTTATAGTTGATAGGGTAGAGAGAAACTGAGAAGGGAGAGGGAGAGAAGAAAGAGAAGGAGAGAGAGAGGACAGACAGACAACTGCAACACTGCTTTACCTCTGCAGGTAAAGAATGGGTGCCTGAACCTGGGTTTGCCTGCCTGGAGGATGTATAATTGATTTTTTAAGTGGAAATGGGTTTATTTATTTATCTAGGATGATAGTCCATTAAAAGGAGGTGAGGGGGGCTCAGGGGCACCCAGTTGAGTGTACACATTACTATGTATAAGGACTCGGGTTCAAGCCCCTGCTCCTTACCTGTTGGAGAGAAATTTCATGAGTGGTTAAGTAGGTCTGTAAATCTCTCTCCCTCTGTATCTCCCCCTCCACTTCTCAATTATTCTCTGTATTATCACATGAAATCAAAGGGAAATAAAATGGCTGCCAAGAGTGGTGGATTTGTCTTGTAGGCACTGAGTCCAGGAGGGAAGAAAGAGAAAAGAGGCAAGGAAGGTCCAGGGAGCTAGCAAAGAGGTAATGTACAAGATTTAGTTGTGAGAAGTTACAGGTTCCATTATTTGCACTACTAATAGACAAAGTGTAGTGATGTTCTGGTTGAAAAAAAGAGAAAAAGGGTGAGGTCCCAAGCGCAAGTAAGCAGAAATGAGGACACATCTGGTATGTGAGCAGATGGTACCAGGACCCTGGCAGAAGGTAAGGTAGAATGGTCTGGGAGGTAGCATAGTGGATAGTGTTAGATTCTCAAGCATGAGGTCCAGGTTTTGATCCTCATCACTATATGTGCTAGTATATATAATGGCCACACTATTAAAAAGTGGTGTATAGTTGTGAACATTTAAAATTTTTTCCCCTTTTTTTCTTTCCCCTTTGTTGCCCTTATTGTTTTATTGTTTACTGTTGTTGTTATTGATGTCATCATTGTTAGATAGGACAGAGAGAAATGGAGAGAGGAGGGGAAGACAGGGAGGGGGAGAGAAAGATAGACACCTGCAGACCTGCTTTACCGCCTGTGTAGCGGCTCCCCTGCAGGTGGGGAGCTGGGGGCTCGAACTGGGTTCCTTATGCTCATCTTGCGATTCGAACCATGTGCGCTTAACCTGCTGCGCTACTGCCTACCCCCAGTTGTGTACATTTTAATATGTGTATGTTTATATAATAACCATGACAATTAGGGTAAGAACAGTTCCATTACCCCCAAATCACCTCTCTCTCCCTGTTTCTCTTTCTCTGTCATTCTCATTGATAAATAAATAATTCTTTTCTTTCTTTTTCATAGAGGATGGGGGTGGGTACAGAGAGACAGAGAAGAAACACCCATAGCACTGCTCCACTGCTCTTAAAGCTTCCCCTTTGCAGGTGGCAACCAAGGACTTGAGCCTGGGCTGTCTCAGATGATAATATAAGTGTTCTACTGGGTGAGTCACCAACCCACTCATAAATCAATCAAAAGAAAAGAAGAAAGGAAGAAAGAAAGAAGAAGAGAAGGAAGAGAAAAAGGGAAAGTGGGAAAGGAAGGAGGCAGTGTGGTCAAAGATAACAAGGAGAGAGGAGCTGATGTTATTCTCTTGGTCATGTGAGGTTGGTCTTGTGGATCAAATAGCAACTGAACTTTCGGGGTTACAGTGTGTCAGTGATTAACAGGAGGTAAGTCTGGTCATCAAACACATACCAGTAAGCCCTGCCAGATTTTATGAGGTGTCTTAGCAGGATAATATACATGTGCCATCTCACTGACCCTTTCCAAAAGTCCAGCAAGCAGAATCAGAAACCTCAAGTAAGTTGCTTAAGAGCACACAGCATTTACTTTGTAGAATTATTGACAATAGTCAATCACAGGTTCTTCTCATGCTGAAATGGTGCTTTCTGATCACAACCAATAGCTGCCTTTCCTTAAATGAATGGTGAATTAAGTTGAACTCCTGGGGCTGGGTATATCCAGTTGAGCACATATGTTACCGTTTAAAGTCCATGGTCCTCACCTGTAGGGAAGTAGCTTCATGAGTGATGATAGCAGTGCTCTCTTTCTAGTTTCCCCTTCCCTCTCAATTTCTCTTTGTCTCTATAAAGATTAATTATTAATTAAAATAAGATAAGGGAGTCCGGTGGTAGTGCAGTGAGTTAAGCACAGGTGGCGCGAAGCGCAAGGACTGGCATAAGGATCCCGGTTCGAGCCCCTGGCTCCCCACCTGCAGAGGAGTCGCTTCACAGGCAGTGAAACAGGTCTGCAGGTGTCTATCTTTCTCTCCCCCTCTCTGTCTTCCTCTCCTCCCTCCATTTCTCTCTGTCCTATCCAACAACAAGGACATCAATAACAACAACAATAATAACTACAACAATAAAACAACAAGGGCAACAAAAGGGAATAAATAAATAAAAATGCTTTAAAAAATAAGATAAATTGAAAAGCAAGTTGAACCCCCAGGGAGAGATTTTGCATTTCTTATTTTGGCTATGATATCTCTCCCTCCTTTGCCAGCTAACAGTCTGCTCATCCTTCTCAGTCCTGCTCAAGGAAGTCTTCACCTATATAGTGTGACATTTCTTCTGTATTAAGGTGCTCACTGCATTGTCCCTCATAATTGAACATACTGAGAAGATGTTGCCTTCCTCAACAGAGTGTGTGCCTCTTGAGAACAGGATCCACATGAGTTGGGCCACTCATCTATTTGCTTCTTTATATCTCTTCATTTGTCTTCATCCTGCTCTGCATCACTGGAAACTGACTAAACCAGGCAAGACCTAAGGTTTCTGTGCCCATTGGCCTCAGTTGGATTAAACCAATGGGAGAGAACTGAGGGAAGGGAGGAGTGTGGTCCTGCAGGCTGCCTTGGGCTGGCCACTCCACTGCCCTGCAGACCTACCTGGAAGAGGAACTTTGGACACAGCTTTTTCTCTGCCTCCACATCCAGACCTCCTTAAAATTGTAACTCCCCCAAATTCTGGAAACCATGTAGCATCTACAAAGGAAACTTGTAAATTCAGCATGAGAGCTAAATTAGGGGCAGGTGTGTTTGTTTGTTTGCAAAGCAGGAGAGAAAGGGTTTATAAATGATCTTAGGAACCAGGACCAGATGGTAAAAATGCCTCTAGGCTCTTGGCAAACAGTTTTTATTTATTTATTTTTGTTTGATTATCTTTATTTTTTTTCTCTTACTAAATATAAAATTTACTTTGAGAAAAATTGGTGTAACAGTGGTAGACATTTTATACATGTACAAGTTTGTATAACAATAGTTACAGGGCACAGAACAGTTCCATATCATCTCTAAGTCTGTCAAACTATCACACATCTGTTTTCCACATGTAAAGTTCTGTCTTTTTGAGAATGCCTCATAAGTGGAATCAAATATTAGGTAACTTTTTGAAATTAATTTCTTAAAAAAATAATTGGAGGGATCAATGGTTTACAGTCAACAGTAAATACAATAGTCGGTACATGTGTAACATTTCTCAGTTTTCTGTATAACACTCTAGCCCCTCCACCCCCACTCCCCCTCCTCTTCCGACATCATGCTCCAGGTAGGTCCTAAACCTCCCTCACCCTGCAGAATCCTTTTCTTTACCAGATCCAGTCCATGTTTTGCTTTGTGTTTTCCCTTCTGAAACTGATTTCTTTCACTCAATGTGTGTTTCAATTTCATTGACTCTGCTACATATATCTATAGCAAATTCCTACTTGCTGCTGAATAATATTTTGTTGTATGAATAGTCCATGGTTTATTTCTTCATGTTTGGGTTATTTCCAGGTTTTTTTTTTTTTTTTTTTTTCCCCACCAGGGTTATTGCTCCAGTTTGGTGCCTGCATAACTCCACTTGTCCCAGTAGCCATCACCCCCCCCCCCATTTTTCTTTAATAGAGGGAGAGAGGGAGACTGAGAAAAAGAAGGGACATTTGCAGCATTGCTCCAACACTCATGAAACATTCACTATGCTGGTGGGGACCAGAGGCTTGAACCCAGGTCCTCACGTATGGTAATGTGTGCACTCTACTGTGTTCACTACTGACAGGCCCCACAGATTTTCTTTTTATTTTTTTTTTAATTTTTTTTATTTATTCTCTTTTGTTGTGCTTGTTGCAGATTTTCTTATCTATAGAGCTATTTAATATATTCATATAAAAGTTGGTATGAATGTGGCTTCCCAGCTCCCTTAGTGGTATTATAGATTAAATGTGTCCCCTTCCCAATTTCTATATTGAGACTTCCATTACCAATAGGACTACATTTGGAGATGGTACTTTGGGGGCCAGGCTGTGGTGCACTTGGTTAAGTACACACAGTACAGTGTGCAAGGACCTGGGTTCAAATCCCTGGTCCCCACCTATAGGGGGAAAGCTTCATGACTGTTGAGGCAGGGCTTCAGGTGTCGCTCTGTCTCTTTCCCTATCTTTATCCTCACTCCCCTCTCAATTTCTCTCTATCTCTATCCAATAATAAAGAAAAAGATAAAAAAAATAGATGGGACTTTTATGGAAGTAATTAAGATTGAATGGGTTATAAATCTTAGACCCCAATTCCAGCAAACTGGCATCCATGTAAGAATGGAAAAGGTGCCTAGGGAGATATGCCAGTAGCTGAGTGTTAAATTTTTTTCAAGTTTTTTTTTCTTTTCTTTTTTAAAATTTCTTTATGGGGGATTAATTTTTTACAGTTGACAGTAAATACAATAGTTTCTAAATGCATAACATTTCTCAGTTTTCCACATAATAATACAACCCCCACTAGGTCCTCTGCCATCCTGTTCCAGGACCTGAACTCTCCCCCTCACCCACCCCAGTCTTTTACTTTGGTGCAATATGCCAACTCCAGTCCAAGTTCTGCTTAGTGTTTTCTCTTTTGTTCTTGTTTTCAACTTCTGCCTATGAGTAATATCATCCCATATTCATCCTTCTGTTTCTCACTTATTATACTTAACATCATTTCTTATGCTGGTCCTTGCGCTTTGCGCCACGTGCGCTTAACCCACTGCGCTACCGCCTGACTCCCAACATCATTTCTTTAAGCTCCATCCAAGATGGGCTGAAAACAGTGAAATCAACATTTTTAATAGCTGAGTAGTATTCCATTAGGTATATATATATATATATATATATATATATATATATATATATATGACAACTTAGTCACTCATCTGTTGTTGGACACCTGGGCTGCTTCCAGGTTTTGACCTTTACAAATTGTGCTGCTATCAACATGGGTATACACAAATCTTTTTGGATCGGTGTGTTGGCTTCCTTAGAATATATCCCCAGATTGCTCAACAAATTGTTTGACTTTGTATGTTAACTCTCTTTTCAATCACCAGGTTCCAGATGCCACCAGGATGCTGACTAGGCTTCCCTGGATTGAAGACCCCACCAATGTGTCCTGGAGCTCAGATTCCCCAGAGACACACCTTACTAGGGAAAGAGAGAGGCAGACTGGGAGTATGGACCGACCAGTCAACGCCCATGTTCAGCGGGGAAGCAATTACAGAAGCCAGACCCTCTACCTTCTGCAACCCTCAACGACCCTGGGTCCATGCTCCCAGAGGGCTAGAGAATGGGAAGGCTATCATGGGAGAGGGTGGGTTATGGGGATTGCGTGGTGGGAATTGTGTGGAGTTGTACCCCTCCTACCTTATGCCTTTGTTCACTAATCCTTTCTTAAATAAAAAATTAAAAAAAAAAAAGTAATTAAATAAAGTTTCCATGGAAAAAAAAAAAAAAAAAAAAAAAAAGAATATATCCCCAGGAGAGGAATTACAGGATCATAGGTTAGGTCCATTTCTAGCCTTTTAAGAGTTCTCCAGATTGTTCTCCACAGAGGTTGGACCAATTGACATTCCTACCAGCAGTGCAGGAGGGTTCCTTTGTCCCCACAACCATTCCAGCATTTGCTGCTGCTACCTTTTCTGATGTATGACATTCTCACAGAAGTGAAGTGGTATCTCATTGTTGTCTTTATTTGCATTTCTCTGACAGTCAATGACTTGGAGCATTTTCCCATGTTTGTTGGCCTTTTGGAGGGCATTAGATTTTTATGCCTGAGGACCTGAGGTTTCAGGTTTTACCCCAGCTCCACCTTAATCAGAGATGATTTCACTAAAATTAATATGTATTTTCTTTCTTTCTTTCTTTCTTTCTTTCTTTCTTTCTTTCTTTCTTTCTTTCTTTTTTTACCTCCAGGGTTACTTCTGGGGCTCATAGTGCACTGTGAATCCACTGCTCCTAAAGGCTATTTTTCCCCCTTTTGTTGCCCTTGTTGTTTATTGTTGTTAGATAGGACAGAGAGAAATCGAGAGAGGAGGGGAAGGCAGAGGGGGAGAGCAAGATAGACACTTGCAGACCTACTTCACCATTTGTGAAGCAACCCCCCTGCAAGTGGGGAGCTGGGGGCTTGAACCGGTTCTGTAAGCATGTCCTTGCGCTTTGCCCCATGTGCGCTTAACCCGCTGTGCTACTGCCCAGCCCCCCCATATATATTTTCTGTTACCATTTATTTTATTATTTATTTAATAATAATTAATAAGACCATATGATAAAAGGGGTACAATTTCACATAATTCCCAACACCAGAACTCTGTATCCTATCCCCTCCCTTGAAAGCTTTCCTATTCTTTATACCTCTGGGAGTATGGACCCAGGATCATTATGGGTGCAAAAGGTAGAAGGTTTGGCTTCTGTAATTGCTTCTCTGCATTGGCAGGTCAATCCATACCCCCAGTATGTTTCTACTTTTCCCTAGTGGGATAGGGCTCTGGAGAGGTGGGGTTCCAGCACACATTGGTGAGATCATCTGCCTAGGGAAGTCAGGTTGGCATCATGGTAGCATTGCAACTTGATGGCTGAGAAGCATTAGGATATAAGGCAGAGGGTGGGGGTAGATAGCATAATGGTTATGCAACAGAGTGTCATGCCTGAGTCTCTGAAGTCCCAGATTCAAGCTCCCCACACCACTATAAGCCAGAGCTGATCAGTGCTCTGGTTAAAAAAAAAATAAAAAAATTATAAAGGATATAAAGCTGATAAAAAGTATTTGTGATTTTAATTTAATTAATTTATTTTTTAAATTATGATAGAGACCGTGAGAAATAGAAAGAGGGGGAGAAAGGGAGGGAGAGAGCTACTGCCAACACTTCTCACTATTCATGAAGATTTCTCAGGTGGGGGTCAGGGGCTAGGACCTGGGTCCTTGAATATGGTAAAGTTGTATACTTTACCAGCTGCTCCAGCACCCACTCCCTAAATATCTCTTTAAAAATATATTTATGGGGGCTGGGTGGTGGTGGTGCCCCTGGTTAAGGACTCATATTACCATGAGCAAAGAACCCAGATTTGAGCCACTGTTCCCCACCTGCAGGAGGAGTGGTGAAGCAGGTGTTTACCTTTCTTTTTTCCTCTTGCTCTCCCCTTCCCTTCCTCAATTTTTCTCTGTCCTATCCTATCAAGTATAACAGAAAGGAAGAAAGGAAAAAGAAAGAAAGATAGGAAGGAAGAAAAGAAAGAAAGAAAGAAAGAAAGAAAGAAAGAAAGAAAGAAAGAAAGAAAAAAGGAGATAAAGAGAAGAAAGGAAAGGGAAAATAGCTACAAAGAGCAGTGGATTCATAATGCTGGCACTGAGCCCCAGTGATAAGCCTGGAGGCAAAAAAAAAAAAAATGAGGACGAGAGAGGGAAAGAACTGGAAGTTCCACATCACTGTGGCACATACAGTACTGCTTTTCTTTTCTTTTCTTTTTACATATTTATTTATCCCTTTTTTGGATGCCTTTGTTATTTTATTGTTGTAGTTATTGTTGATGTCGTCGTTGTGGCATAGGACAGAGAGAAATGGAGAGAGGAGGGGAAGACAGAGACGGGGAGACAAAGATAGACACCTGCAAATCTGCTTCACTACCTGTGAAGCGACTCCCCTGCAGGTGGGGAGCCAGGGTCTCCAACCGGGATCCTTATGCCGGTCCTTGTGCTTTGTGCCACTTGTGCTTAACCTGCTGCGCTACTGCCCGACTCCCAGTATTGCTTTTCTTTTAATTTCTTTTTTCCCCTTCCTTCCTTTTTCTCTCCTTCTCTCTCTCTTTCTTTCCCTTCCTTCCTCCCCCCTCCTTTCTTTCTTCCTTCCTTCCTTCCTTCCTTCCTTCCTTCCTTCCTTCCTTCCTTCCTTCATTTCTTTCTTTCTATTTTATCCAGAACACTGCTCAACTCTGGCTTTTAATTATGCCAGCAACTGAACCTGGGAGCTTTGGTGCCTGAGGCATGAAAGTTTTTGGATAACCACTATGCTATCTACCCTGCCATAAGAATGGGGTGGGGTAATAACTCCGGACAGTGAGCTGCTTTGCATGTGCATGACCCATTGGGCCAAGCCTCCGCTGCATTGAAGGAAGCTTTGGTGCAGTGAAAATTTTCACTCTCCCTCTGCTTCTATCTAAAAACTAACAAACAAGAAAAGAAAGAAAAAAGAATATGAAAGAACATTCCAGAGCTTTCTCTACTGAGCACAGAGGAAGTGCTAACTGAGGATACAACAAGAAAGTGGTTATCTGCCAACCAGGAAGAAATTTCTCACCAGTAACTGAATTTACTGGCAGCATGATCATAGGTTCCTATCCTCCAGAACTGTGAGCAAATGTCTATTGTCTAAGATATCCAGTCTTTCATATTTTATTATTACATCCTGAACAAAGTAGTACAGGTAAATATTCCATGGCAAGTGTGTGCTTAACTTTTACAATAAACTCCCAACCTGTTTTTCTGAGTTCTGAGTGTTCTATTCACATGCCCACCAACAGTCTGAGAGTCCAGTTGCTATGCAACCTTGCTAACATATGATATTACCAGTATTTTTTTCCTAGTAGTTTTTATTTATACTTTTTATGTTTTGTGTGTGTGTGTGTGTATACCCTGTTTTGGAGATGGTAATAACAGGAAGTAATTTATTTTTTATTTTTTAAAAAATATTTATTTATTTATTCCCTTTTGTTGCCCTAGTTGTTTTACTGTTGTAGTTATTATTGTTGTTATTCATGTCATTGTTGTTGGACAGGACAGAGAGAAATGGAGAGAGGAGGG
Source organism: Erinaceus europaeus (assembly GCF_950295315.1). Classification (NCBI taxonomy): domain Eukaryota; kingdom Metazoa; phylum Chordata; class Mammalia; order Eulipotyphla; family Erinaceidae; genus Erinaceus; species Erinaceus europaeus. Next base: position 156,586,247 of record NC_080163.1, read on the forward strand.
GAAGACAGAGAGGGAGAGAGAAAGATAGATACCTGCAGACCTTCTTCACCGCCTGTGAAGCAACTCCCCTGCAGGTGGGGAGCTGGGCTGGAACCGGGATACTTACTCTGGTCCATGGGTCCTTGCGCTTTGCGCCATGTGTACTTAACCCGATGCACTACCGCCTGACTCCCCAACAGGAAGTAATTTAAAACAGTAAATATTTTGTGTCTTAGGGAGGCTCCACCCACTTTTTGGGTTTCTCTTTCCTTATCTTTTTTCTGCACTCATTCTGTTCATTGGGCAATGTCCCTAAGGCAGAGCTGGCTGGTGCCCTGGCAAATTATAGTCTTCATCAGTGATAAATCCACTTCTGAGAAAGCAGAGAGAGGTTAAGAACCTGTCATCACAACCTTGAATTTCTATTCTTTCTCCTCCTCCTCCTCCTCCTCCTCCTTCTTCTTCTTCATAATTTTTATTTGTAAAAAGGAAACACTGATAAAAACCATAGGAAGAGGGTTACAACTCCACACAATTTCCACCACCAGAACTCCATATCCCATCTTCCCCGCCCCCTCCTCCCTTCCGAGCGCATAGCTTTCCTATTCTTTACCCTCTGGGAGTATGGACCCAGGGACATTATGGGGAAAGAAGGTGGAAGGTCTGGATTCTGTAATTGCTTCCCCGCTGACCATGGGCGTTGACCGGTCGATTTATACTCCCAGCCTGCCTCTCTCTTTCCCTGGTGGGGCGGGGCTCTGGGGAAGTGGGGCTCCAGGATACATTGGTGGGGTTGTCTGCCCAGGGAAGTTTGGTTGGCATCACGGTAGCATCTGGAACCTGGTGGCTGAAAGAAGAGTTAACATATAAAGCCAAACAAATTATTGATTAATCATGAACCTAAAGGCTAGAATATTGCAGATGAAGATTTGGTGGTCTCCATTTGTAGATAGCTAGTAGGCATATTTTAGTTATATTCCAAAGGGCCCATGAGTATACTAGTTTTTTTTTTTTCCTGGGCCTGGCATCTGATATGCAGGTGGACCCAAGTTATTGTCTGGGGAGATGATGTCATGGCTGGAAAAAGGATCAGAATGCTGGATCAGGAAAGAGAGTAGCTCCCAAATATGGGAAAGGTTGACTGTAAATCCCATCAATTTAATATGATCTGGGGCACATATTCAGCTTAGGAGCCTATGTAACCTCTGCATTCTTGTAGATCTGAGCTCACATTCTGTGGTCATGAGTAGGAATGTTCCAAGCTTCCCCAATTTCAGAACCCATCTTCCTCAGGTGGAAGATAGAGTATGTTGTCCAGCCTCCCTTTGGAGGAACTTATTTTCTTTTAATTAATTAATTTTTTGGAAATAAATAAATAGACGGAAAGAGAGAGGAAGAAAGAAAGCAAGGGAAAGGGAAGGGATAGAGAGAAAGGGGGGGGAGAGAGAGAGAACATCAGAGCACTGCTGAGCTCTGACAGTGACCCTCAGGTATGCAAGTCCAGTATTCAGATGGGCTCATCAATTTTCCTGGCTCATGACCTTGAGAGCATTCATACTTTTTGAACAAGGAGCCTACATTTTTATTTGCATAGTTTCCCACAAATTATAAAACAGGTCCCGGGTTATTTTTACAGGTGGGCAAGGCTCCCCATCAGGTTCACTTAGCAAAGAACCCTCACTTGTTCCCATCAACCATGTTCCTAAAGCAATCCAACATGGGCTGGCAAAATAGCGTTCCCAGATGGTGCACCTGCTTTGTCATATATGTGACCCAGGTTCAAACCTGGGCCCCACTGCACTGGATGGAGGAAGCTTTGGTGCTGTGGTATTGTTAGGGACAGAAATGGGAGCCTGGGAGAATACAGGGGCTTCAGGACAGCAAGCCCAAGGGATTATTACATCAACCAGCAGAATGTGGAACCTCCATGCCACAAGACCATGCACACTGTTGTAATTTAACTTAAAAAGAGGTGTGGGGGTTGGGGCTGCTTGTGGCGCATATAGAAGAATTCACAGCGGGAGCTGAGAACCGGTTTACTCAATACACGGTTTATTAGGGTGAAACAGGTAAAAGGCAAAATAAGCACTTAGCATCAAGGGTTAAGCATACGCTAGGTCTATAAAGTCTGAATATGGTTATCAAAGTTTAGTCCCATAAGATAAACAATTATAAGCTCTGGTAAAGGTTGCTCATGGCTGTAGAGGGGTCTAAAAGTTTACCGGCTAGCAGAGTCGCACGTATTCAGTTCCCAGGAGAAGCAGCCATGGTGGATACCTGACCAGAAGAAGCTTCTGACCAGAAGCAGCAGCAGCAGCAACCAAAGAGAGAGAGCCACATGCTCAAAGTCCCTGCTTTTATACAACCCCTTCTCTGAAGCACCTCCTCAGGGTGGTGTCATTTGTATGCTAATAGTCCCAAACTCCTGCTGGGGTCACCACAGCACACAACAGAATTTTGAGAGATTATCCAATGGGACCAAGACACACTTCACAAGAGGCCAAATTGCTACAAAAGGAAGGCAGGGATGGGGGTGGTGGGAACAAAGCCCTGTCTCCAGACCCATATGCCTACTTCTCTGGAGTGTTCTGTCACTAACAGTGTTCTTTGCTTATTAAATTTGCCTAGGGGGTCAGGTGGTGATGCACCTAGTTGAACACATGTTACAATACACAAGCAAGGACCCAGGTTCAAGCCCCAGTCCCTACCCGCAGGAGGGATGTTTGTGAGTGGTGAAGTAGCGCTGCAGCTCTTGCCCTCTCCTCCTTTATTGATCCCTTCCCTCTAAATTTCTTTCTGTCTTTAGCTAATAAATAAAAAATGTAAATAAATAAATAAGTTTGTCTGCTTGCCTTAACCAGGAGGTCTTGCTCAATTCTTTGTCAAGACCTCTCTGGTGAGCCTCCAATGATCCTCAAGACCACCACCCAGAATATGCTGCTAAAGGAGCCCAAACCCTTTCCCTTTGTATTTTTCTGAATATCTAAAAAATAGATAAAGAAAGAACCTTTACTTTCTGCCTGTTTTTTGTGCTGACCGAAGTACAATTGATCTGGATGCTTCATGAGTGGATTGCTGGTCTATGATCCCAATATTCAGATGAGAACTTGCCTTAATCAGGGCCTTTTAAATTAGAAAGCAAAATGACCCTTCTCTTCCTTTCCTTTCCTTTCCTTCCCTTTCCCTTTCCCTTTCCCTTCCCTTCCCCTTTCCTTCCCTTCCCTTTCTCTTCCCTTCCCTTTCTCTTCCCTTCCCTTCCCCCTTCCCCTTCCCCTTCCCCTCCCCCTTCCCCTTCCCCTTCCCCTTCCCCTCCCTTCCCACCCCAACACTTCAAATTGTGCTTCGACATTTATCTGAGAGAGGTAAATTATCAGCTTCCTAATTGACAGAATGCTCATTTTAAAAAGATGACTTATAGGGGATTAAAAAAAAAACAAAACTACATTTTCACAGATCCAGTCCAGAGAGGATAAATACTATTAACCATAGGTACTTATCTTGGAGGGAGGTAGGTAATGAAGGGTGGGTCATATTTTTGGAAGCAGCATTTTGAGGTGACTGCTTATGAGGTCTGTGACTTCACTTAATAGACCTAGTAACTCTGGATTCAATTATTTCAACTCTAAAGTCAAATTAATGGAACTTCCATGTAGGACCATTTGACTATGAGATGTGAATGAGAGGTCTTGAGTAAAATGTCCCTCCTGGCATGCACCTGCCCTGAGTGTGTGGGAGATAGCATCATCTTTGGTATAAGCTCACGGAGGAAAGATCACATTTTGGGTTTCCCAGAAAAACTATGTCAGACTGCGCCTGCTTTGTTATGCCTACAACCTAGGTTTGAGCCTGGCTCCCACCACACTGGAAGAAACTTTGGTGCCATGGTGTCTTTCCCCACTGTCTCTCCTTCTATTTGACAAAGTCAACTCAGCCTGGTGGAGCTTTAGTGACAACTACAAAAGCTACATAACAAATCTGCTTGATTTTCTTTTCTTGCTCCTTGAAAATCGGGTTGGGATGAGCAGACCTCTTTTAGAGTTAAGGAAAGGAAAGTTAGGTGATCAGAAAATAAATTCAGATAAATAAATAAAAATAATCTAGTCAGATAAAGAGTTTTGGAGTGGTTAATGTTAGTTCCATAACATGTTAAGGCCCCACCCAGGAAACATTTCTGTGGTTAAGGATGTGACTCAGTAGTATGCGAGGTCCTGGGTTCAATCCATGACACTGAATAAAAATGAAAAAGACCAGTATTGCAGTGGCTTAAGCACACATGGCGCAAAGTGCAAAGACCGGAATAAGGATCCCAGTTTGCGCTCCTTGCTTCCCACCTGCAGGGGGGTCGCTTCACAGGTGGTGAAGCAGGTCTGCAGGGGTCTCTCTCTCTCTCCCCTCTCTGTCTCCTCTCTCCATTTCTCTCTGTCCTATCCAACAATTACATCAATAACAACAACAACAATAATAACCACAACAATGATAAAAACAAGGGCAACAAAAGGGAAAAAAAATAGCCTCCAGGAGCAGTGGATTCATGGTGCAGGCACGCCCAGCAATAACCCTGGAGGCAAAAAAAAAATTGAAAAAGATAGTAAATACAATATTGCATCATGAATGGTGGAGCAATGCTTTGGTTTCTTTCTTAAGAAAAAGTATTTGAAAAATAAAAAGTGGTTCCTGGAGGTGGAGCACACATGTTACCATGCACAAGGACCCAGGTGCAAGCCCACAGAGGGGAGCTTCCCAAATGGTGAAGCAGTGATTCAATTAACTCTCTTCTCTTCTCTTCTCTTCTCTTCTCTTCTCTTCTCTTCTCTTCTCTTCTCTTCTCTTCTCTTCTCTTCTCTTCTCTCTCTCGCTCTCTCCCCTCTCCCTCTCCTCTCAATTTTTCTCTGTCCTAGCAAATCATCAACATCATCATCTTCTGTAGGTTGTGAATTTGTCCTGTAGACACTGATCCCCAACAATAACTGTGATGGCAATAAAATTATTTTAAAGGAAGGAAGAAAGAGAGATAAAGGGAGAGGGAGAGGGAGAGGGAGAGAGAGAGAAAGAGAAAGCTTTGGATGCCAGCATGTGGCTCAGTTAACATGTGTAAGGAGCTGAGTTTGAAGCCCAGGGCTACCACATGGAGTGCCTGAAGGTAGAAAGCCCCAAGAGTACTGCAGTGATATCTATCCTTCTCTCTGTCTCCCTCTCAATTTCTCAATTTCTCTTCATCTCTCACTATCTAGGGAAAAGAAGGAAAGAAAAAAGTTAGATTGGGGCTGGGTTATAGCATAATGGTTATGCAGAAAGACTTTTTTTTTTAAGAATGCTTTAACTTTTTTTCCCTTTGTCTTTATTTATTTATTGGATAGAGACATCCAGAAATTGAGAGGGAAAGGGGTGATAGGAAGAGAGACGGAGGGAGATACCTGCAGCCCTGCTTCACCACTCCTAAAGCTTTCTCCTTGCAGGTGGGGGCCGGGGGCTCAAACCCAGGTTCTTGAGCACTGTAACATACATGCTCAACTAGGTGCGCCAACACCCGACCCCAGAAAGACTTTTTTTGCCTGAGGCATCAAAGGTCCCAATTTAAATCCCAGGCAGCACCATGAAGTAGAACAGGCCTCTCAGGACAGACAGACAAACAAACAAACAAGCAAGCAAACAAACAAACAATAGGGGTCAGGTGGTAGCACACCTGGTTTGTTAAGCGCACACATTACAGTGCACAAGGACTGAGGTTCAAGCCCCTGGTCTCCACCTGCAGGGGGAAAACTTCACAAGTGTTGAAGCAGGGCTGCAGGTACCTCTCTGTCTCTCTCCCTTTCTATGCCCCCCCAATTTCTGTCTCTATCCAATAATAAGTAAATAAAAATATTTAAAAAAATAAATATTAAAAACAAACAAAAAAGATATGATCAACATAGGTAGAAAAATCTAGATGATTTGAATTTACATCACCACTCTATTTTCTGGCTGTTAATAACTACCTTAAAGTCATCTCTCTGTGCCTCAGTATCCAATTTAAATTTTTATTTTTTAATTATCTTTATTTATTGGATAGAGACAGTCAGAAATCAAGAGAGAATGGGGAGATAGAGAGGAAGTGCTTTACCACTTGCAAAGCTTTCCCCCTGCAGGTGGGGATGGGGGCTTGAACCCAGGTCCTTGTGCACTGTGCGCTCAACTAGGTGCACCACCACCCTGCCCACCCCCCCCCCCCGTGCCTCAGTATCTCCATCTCTTAAATGACTTGCTTTAGGGTTAAAAAGGATAATGAATGTAAACTGTTCTTAACACAGAGCAGTGTGCAAAACCTGCTAGCTCATGTATTTACTTAAGCGCTTGGGTAACCCCTGGAGTCCACAGTCTCATGGACTCTCAATTTTCCAGCTCTGGGATGGCCTCCAAGTGGGGGTTCTGCAAAGTCTTTGGAACTGGATGGGACACAAAGGGAGGTCACGGCTCGTTGCGTAGTAACAGGGACTTTCTTTACCTGTGAAGACCTGAGCTGGTGTTTACAGGTAACAAAGTGGGTGGTGGTAATAGTCTCTAAAGAAGTTAAAGGTTAAACAAAGAGAAATTCTTCTGGGTGGAATGAATATGGGGTTTGGTGTTGGGAACTAGCAGCTTCCAGGCCCTGCCCACCCCACAGATGGGGTGGGGGGAACTCATTATGCAGGTTTGGCGGCTCCCTGTGACCATAGAAACCAAACTGATTCTCTCTCAAACAGGGCTCTGAGGAAGGGTTATTTACCCCTGGTGTGAGGATCATCTACACAGAACTTCCTTAGCAGAGAACATCCCTCTGTATCCAGCTGCGATGGGGTGCCACTCTAGCAAGAACATCCAGGTGGCGAGTGAGTCCCAGGAGCCTGGAGAACAGCCAGAGGGTGAAGAACCCAGTCTGGAGGTGAGCTCAGAGACAAGAGATGGTAAAGATGCCTCAGTGAAGGATGGAGCTTCTGAGTGCAAGAGCTGAGAGTTTTCTCTCTTCTAATGGACCCTCACATCGTTCCTGAAATGCTCAGAGTGAGGGAAGAAGAGTCTTTGGGATTCAGACTGCAGAAACACATTCAGGCTTTGCTCATTGGAACTGTGAGGAAAATAATGACCCTTCTTTTCCCTAGTTCTTTGACTGAGGGGACAGCTGACGTCTTCATACATCACGGGACATTCTCACAGCTTCTAGACAAACCCCGTAAGCAGGCTTTTCTGGTCTACTGCCTCAGTTGACTGTCCAGGAAACTCTTACCTGCTTCCCAATCTGAACTCTAAGAGGTCTGCTGTTATAATATTGGCTGGAGCATGTGGCTTTCAGCTTCCTTCTCTCAATTTTCCCCCAATAGCTAGCTGAACTACCAACATTCCTAGCGCAAAGGCTTTGTGTTTGTCTTGTTTAGTGCTGTCTGTATGAATAATTTAATATCTAACTTGGATAATTGTTAATGAATTAAAGGAACAAGCGGGATCAGACTGTGATCACTTAAATGGAAGACAACAAGGCCGTGATCATTCAGTAAGTGGAGCCCTGAGAGCTGGTGGAAGGAAGAAGGATGTGTGTTCCTGCATTTTCATTTCCCAGAAAAAATGTCCCTCTGTTAAGATTCATGTGTCTCCTCATTACCAAAAGTCTGTCAGTTTGAACCCTCCGGCGTCTGAGCTATCTGTGTCAGCCTCAAAAAATGTTTTGCTGTTTATGAACATGCCTGCCAGTCTTTCTCTCCCACCCCTGCATGTGTTTTGTTTTTGATTACATGTAAAAGTATTTAAATTTGAAAGCAAATAGACATGTTTGCAAATAAATGATGACACAACACATTTGAAAGAAAGGCAGGGTTGGGGATCTGAGATAACTGACTCAACAGGGAAGGGTGGGTGTAATCTTGTGAACATAAGTGTGAGAACAGGCGATGGTCCCACTCCTTTGTACAAGACTGGCATCACACGTGGAAAACTTAACATGGTGGTTGAATGTGATTATCACAACCATCCCCATTTTATAGATAAGGAAACTGAGGCACTGAGAGGGTAAATAACCTGCTCGAGTATGACCAAATAGGTACAGCCCAGGTTTATACCCTAGCAGTATGGCTCCAGGGTTCATACTACCAGCCAATGCAGAATTCTGCTAAAAGCAGAGGGTCCCATTACAATCTGTACTGGGGGCTACTTCTCTTTATTTACTTGGACCTAACTTTCCTTTATGAGGTGGGAAACTGGGCCAGTAGAACAGCTCACCTGGATAATAGGCTTGCTTGCCATGTGCATGACGCAGGTATGAACCTAGCCCCACTGCACTGGAGAAGCTTTGGTGTCTTTTTAAAAACATCATCATTATTATTATTGCCACTAAGATTATTGCTGGGTTAATCTACCACTCCCAATGGCCATCCCCTACCCCCCCCCCTTTTTTAAAAAAATTGATAGGACACAGAGAAATTGAGAAGGGGAAGGGAGATGGGGATAAACGAAGAGAGATATCTGTACTTTACTTATGAAGCTCTTCTCCTGCAGGTGGGGACTGGGGGCTTGAACCTGGGTCCTTGTGCATGGTAAAGTATGTGCTTAACCAAGAGCATCACTGCTCAGCCTCCCAGCTTCGGCGTCTTTCACTTTCTTTCTTTGTCTTTGTTCCTGAAAAAAAAAAGTTAACCTAGAGTGGGGAAGTCCTGATGATGGGGGGAGACGGGGAGGGAGTAGAAGAAATAGGTAAATGATCAGAGAAGGCTAACCCCACTCCAGATTAAGGATTAGGTGATGCATGGGAGACCTTTTATTTTAACTCTGGTTCTGGGTATAGAAGGTGGGCAGGGAGGATGGGGGTGATGGAGAAGAGAAGGGTAGGAAAGGAGAAAGAGTAAAAGAGGCAGCAAGCTACTGGCAATGACCCCCCTTGAAGGCCAGACAGATCTCAGAAACTGAATAGGATTCTTTCGAGATGACGACATGACCAGGGTCAACAGAAAGAAAGGACAAGAAGTAAAGCAATTCAGCCTGAAAATGGACTACAAAAGGTTCCTTTTGCTTCAGCAGAGTCTGACCGTCTTCCAAGGAAGGAGCAGGAGAGAAGGGGCCTTCTCAGCTGGCCCCCAGCTAGGTCCCCTGGGGGACAGAGGGGGCTGGGTGGCAAGCCTTCAGTGGGCCAGGAAACAGGTCTGGGCTTGCAGCTGGGGATCAGGAAGTTTGGGGCCTCTTCCTACAGCTTATTGGGGATTGGCTAAGCTCTGGTAACTGCCCTCAATTTGTTTTTTTAGATGATTCTGTTTTTTCTTCCTTTTTAATGGAAATTCACCCAGAAAAACAGGCTTCTGCCTGGCAAACAGTTGCTTGTGGTGTCCACCCTCAGGACCTCTGGAAAAACTTCTCAGCTGGTGGTGAGATTTTGAAGCAGGGTGGTGCTTCTGAGGGATGGAACTCACTTAGCTTCTTAGCAAATCGAACTAAGGCTCCAGGACCTTAGGCTGTCAGAAACCCGTGGTGTGTTTTGTTTTCTTCTGGGATGGTGTAAAATGCTCATTTAATTAAATTCAAGATTTCCGAGGGCTTTTAAAAAACAGGATTCTTCATTCACCCCCAGCTGTGGCAGGCATGCTGCAATTTGCCAGGAAGTTAATCTGTAACAGAAAAAAAAGCACCCAGTTTCTTTTAAAGGATGTTCTATTGTTCCCTGACCCCTCTGTGTCACTCATTTGCTTCTCTGCTTCTTCAGAGGCACTTCAAGTGTCTGGTGAAAGTAGTCAGAATTATGTCCACTGAAACAAAGTTAAATTCTTGCAAGACACTCACTGTATAGACACTACTAATGATTTGAAAGCCATTACACTAAATCACTTCCCAAACTACTGGAAGAGGAGTTTTTGTCAATTTATCTGTCCACTTATTTATTCTTCTTCTTAAATTTATTTTTATTCTTATATTTTTAACCAGAGCACTGCTCAACTCTGCCTTATGGTGATATGAAGGACAGAATTGGGGACTTTAAAGCCTCAGGCATGAAAGTTTTTTTTTTGTTTGCATAACCATTATGCTCCCCCCTCCTTATTTATTATTTTTTAATAAATTTTATTTATTTATTTTCCCTTTTGTTGCCCTTGTTGTTTTTCATTGTTGTTGTTATTGATGTCATTGTCCTTAGATAGGACAGAGAGAAATGGAGAGAGGAGGGGGAGAGAAAGATAGATACCTGCAGACCTGTTTCACTACCTGTGAAGGTACTCCCCTGCAGGTGGGGAGCCGGGGGCTCCAACCGGGATCCTTACGCTGGTCCTGTGCTTTGCCCATGGCACTACTGCCCGACTCTCCCCCTTATTTTAACATTGAGATTTATTTCTTGGGGCTGGGTGGTAGAGCACCAAACTGAATGCACATGTTATCATGCACAAGGACCCAGAGCTCAACAAGCCTCTGGTTCCCACCTACAGGGGGAAGCTTCATGAGTGGTGAAACAATGTCACAGGAGTCTCTTTCACCCTATCTATCCCTCCCTTCTCAAATTTCTGTTCCTATCAACAAAAGGAAAAAATGGCCTCCCAGAGCAGTGAATTTTTCATGCAGGCATGGAATCCTAGCAATAACTATGGTAGCGCAAAAAAAAAAAAAAAAAAAAAAACCCAAAAAACCAAAAAACACGTATTTATGAGGGAGACCAGAGCATTACTCTGGAACATTGGATACTGAGGAATTGAACTTGGAACCTCATGCTTGAAGCTAGACACCAGCAGCAGTACTCCACTATTCATGAAGCTTCCTTCTTGCAGATGGGTACCAGGGGCTTGAATTCAGGTCCTTGTCCCTGATAATGCATGTACTCTACTGAGTGTGGCACCACCCAGCACTCCTCCTTTTGTTTCCAGGGAATATTTATACAGATGTGGGAGGAGGGGGATTGAACAAGGAGGGTTCAGGAGCAAGTAGGGAGAGGCCTGAGGTCTTCGGAGCTTTCCACATCTGGATTACAATAGTCCTGCCAGAACTGCTTCCTAAAACAAATCCTATACTGGGATTCAAACTTGGAACCTCATGCTTGAGAGTCCAATGGTTTACCGTACACTCTTCTATTTCCTGGACCACAAAGGCTATACTAGGTCTAAAATTGTTCTATTTATTTTATTTTATTTTGTTATTGCTGGGGCTTCACATTCCAGGTCATCTTTTTCAGACAGATTGACATAGAAACAAAAGGGGAGAGCAAACTAAGCAGGTGAAGCTTCCTCTAGTGTGGTAGGGGTGAGACTTGAACCTGGAATGAATACATGACAAAGGAAGACTTACTATTGAGGTAGCTTGCTAGCCCACTCTTCTTCGTTTTAATTAATTAATTAATTAATTAATTGTTTTTAATTTTTATTGCTACCAGGGTTATCATTGGGACCTGGTGTCTGTATGGTGAGCTTACAATTTCCTGTGGCCACTTTTTTCTTTTTCTTTAATTTGATAGGCCATAGAGAAATTGAGAGGGGAGGAAGGGAGAAGATAGACGGAGAGTTATTTGAAAAGGTGCACCAGCTTGTATTCTCACAATATAGAGATATTAATTTCTTTCTTTTTTTCTTTTCTTTTTTAAAGATTTTATTTATTTATTAATGAGAAAGATAGGAGGAGAGAGAGAGAGAAAGAACCAGACATCACTCTGGTACATATGCTGCCAGGGATTGAACTCAGGACCTCAAGTTTGAGAATCCATTGTGCCACCTCCTGGACCACTATATAAAAGACAAACGATATAAAAGACAAACAGTTGATGTTTTAATATACTGAACATCTGATATTGAAGTGTAGCCTGGAACGTTTGCAGTAGATAAAGTGTTGGACCTTTGGGGGTCGGTGGTAGCACAGCAGGTTAAGCGCACATGGTACCAAGCGCAAGGACCAGTGTAAGGATCCTGGTTCGAGCCCCTGGCTCTCCACCTGCAGGGGGGTCGCTTCATGGGCAGTGAAGCAGGTCTGCAGGTGTCTATCTTTGTCTCACCCTCTCTGTCTTCCCCTCCTCTCTACATTTCTCTCTGTCCTTTCCAACAACAATGACATCAATAACAATAATAATAACCACAACAACGATAGAACAACAAGGTCAACAGGGAAAAAAAAATCTTAAAAAAAAAAGTGTTGGACCTTTAAGCATGAGATCTTGAATTCAATCCCTGACAGTGGATATGCCAGAGTGATGTGCTATGACTATCTTTCCTTCTTCCTTCCTTTCTTTCTTTCATTCTTTCTTTCTTTCTTTTAAATCAGCACTGATCATCTCTGGTTTATAGTGGTGTGAGGGATTGAACCTGGGACTTCAGAGCCTCAGGCATGAGAGTCTTTTTGCATAACTATTTTGCTATTTATCCCCACCCTCTTTCCTTCTTTCTCATAACAAAATAAATACTAAGTTTTCAAAAGAATTGCTTTCAAGTGTGATAGTGGTGCTGTGGACAATTTCAATCCACTTTAGAATAATACAGATGAAAAGCATAAAAAAATGGAGGTGGGTGGGCAAAAAGCAGTAACAAACCAGGATTTTAGTACATTAATCATTGGATCAGAACACTGACAATTATCATCTTCACTCAATCGAATTTATCAGTCTCAGGTCACCTCCTCCCTGGGGGGTCACACCAGACCGCTTTTCAGTCCAGTAGTCTTACTTTTGAATGCATGATATCACACTTTTGCTAACAAATTCCATTTTTCCCCCTTAAGGAACCCTTTTTGTACTCACTTTTGGTGACTGGGTGGGGCTGAGCCCATTCTCAGGCCCCAAGTTGAATGCTGCATGTCTGTTCTTAGTGATTTATTCAAGGGAAGGCAGTGACCCAAACCAATCAGTCAGGGTTTTTCCTGAGTCTCTCTCTCCCCGACCTTTTTTTTTTTTTTTTTGTTATTGAAGCAAGTATGAAAGTCGTATTCACTCTCTGTTGGAGTTTATAAAATGACAGGTTTTAAGCCTGGAAGCTCTTAGTGGCAGTTTTCTCACCATTGGGGAGGACCCGCTAGAGAATGGAGACACACAGACCAGTGGAAATGGGAGGAGGGATAGTTAATGATGGCCTGGTTTCAGTTAAATCCGGTCATGCTGGAAGGTAATTCTACCCCTTGAAGATTCATACGAAACAATAATACATTCTTACCTTTTTTTTTTTCTGAGAGTGGTTTGAACTTGGTTCTTGTTATTCTTTCTTTCATTTAATTTTGAATTATGAAATAATTTTTTGAACACAATTTTATTAGTGATTTAATAATGCTTTATAAGATTATAAGGTTACAGAAATATAGTTCCACACTGCACTCATCACCAAAGTTCTATGCATGGCTCACTGCCCCTGCTCCAGCAATAACCACCATAGTTTTCACAAAGTCTTAGAGACAATTTGGCTATTTCTTCTCCTTTTTCCTCTCCTAATTCCTTTATCTCCACTTCAACTTCCTCTTCTTCTCCTTTCTTTTTACCTCACTCCTGCTTTTGTGGCTTTGTACATATGTAATTTCACAGCTCACAGGCAGATTTTTTCACTGAGAGAAGTCATTTAAATACTGTTGCAGAGGGCTGAGTGGGGATGCAACTATTTGAGCTTATGTGTTACCATGGTCAAGGACTCAGGTTCAAGTCCTCGGACCCCCCAACTGCAAGGGAGAAACTACAGGTGTCTTTCTATTTTCCCTCTCCCCTCTCAATGTCTCTGTCTCTATCCAAAAAAAAAAAAAGAATACTGTTCCAGAATAAGAGAAAAAACTGGACCATTAACCTAAATGGATATAGAAATTGTGTGTGTGTGTGTGTGTGTGTGAGAGAGAGAGAGAGAGAGAGAGAGACAGAAAGAGAGAGAGAATGCAAAGAGGCTATTTAATATCATGTGGTGAAGTAAAAATTGAATTAATTAATTTTTTTATTTAAATTTTATTTATTTTCCCTTTTGTTGCCCTTGTTTTTTTTATTGTTGTTGTAGTTAATGTCGTAGTTGTTAGGACAGAGAGAAATGGAGAGAGGAGGGTTAGACAGAGAGGAGGAGAGAAAGACAGACACCTGCAGACCTGCTTCACCTGACTCCCCTGCAGGTGGGGGAGACGGGGGTGGGTGGGGGGGGGGTGGGGGTGGGGTGGGGGGGTGGTGAGGCGGGGGAGGGTGGGGGGGCGCTCAAACCGGGATCCTTATGCCGGTCCTTGAGCTTTGCGCCACGTGCGCTTAACCTGTTGCGCTACCGCCCAACTCCCTGGACTCCCTGATCTATTTAATTAAAAAAATATATATATTTTATTTGAGAGAGAGAGAGAGAACATCAGAGCACTGCTTACTTATCTCTGTTTTATGATGGTGCTGGAGATTACCTATCTTTCTCTCCCTCTTTCTATCTTCCCCTCCCCTCTCCATTTCTCTCTGCCCTATCCAACAACAACGACATCAGTAACAACAACAATAATAACTACAACAATAAAACAAAAAGGGAATAAATAAATATTAAAAAAAGAATATTAAGATTTTTCTTGGGTTGTTGGTGTATTCTTAATAGTAAGAACTATATTGGGGCCAGGCAGTGGCAAACCTGGTTGAGTACACACATTACCGTGTGCATGCATCCCTGGGGTTCAAGCCTCCAGTCTCCACCTGCAGAGGGAAAATGTCACAAGTGGTGAAGCAGTGCTGCAGCTGTCTCTTTTTTGTATCTTTCTATTTCCCCTTTACCTCTCACTTTCTCTGTCTCTATCCAATAAAGTCAAAATAAAGAAAAATATTTTTTAAAAGAGTAAACATAATTATAAATAATGTAATAACTAAATTATTGGAAAATGTTTGCTGTACTTTTGGAGTAATTAACCTATGAAGCAAGGATTCTGTATTTTAGACTGGTCTTTACCATGGCCTTATTTAAGAGCTATAAGTCCTGGGGCACCCAGTAGAGCAAGCAAGCTACTATGCAGAAGGACCTGGGTTCAAGTCTCCAGTTCCCACCTGCAATGGTAAAGTTTCACAAGTGGTGAAGCACTGCTACAGGTGTTTCTTGTTCTCCCTCTTCTTCCTCAGCTTTGGTCTCTATTAGCAATTTACACATTTTTTAAAAAAAAATTTAATTTACTTATTTTATTTGATAGGAAAGAGAGAAACTAAGAGGGAAAGGGGATGGAGAGGGAGAGAGAGACAGAGAGACAGTTGCAGTACTGCTTTATCACTCATGAACTTCCCTCTCTGAAGGTGGGGATTGGGGGCTTGAATCTGGGTCCTTGTGCATATTAACACAAGCACTTAACCAGGTGTGCCACAGTCTGGCTCCTTCTATCAAAGGAAAAGAAAGAAAATGAGCCTCTCAGAGAGATGAATTCATTGTATAGGCATGGAGCCCTTGCAATGACCCCAGAGGCACTTTTAAAGAAGGGGGGAGGGGTAGAGTTGTGGTGCACCTGGTTAACTGTACATACTACAAACTACAAAGACCTGGGTTTAAGCCCTCATCCCTACCTGCAGGGGTGATAACTACAGGGGTCTGTCTTTCTTTTTTCCTGTCTTCTCCTTTCATCTCAATTTCTGTTTGTCTTTATCAAATAAATAATTTTTAAAAGGAGAGAAATAAGTTCTCACTTTTTGAAAGTTTAGGCTGCTTTTTCCCCCTTTAATAATTCTATTTGCACTTATATTCCACCAATACCCATGCCCAATGGAGAAGCAATTATAGAAACCAGACTTTCTACCTTCTGTACCCCATAATGATTCTGGGTCCATACTCCCAGAGGGATAAAGAATAGGAAAGCTTCCAACCAATGGAAGGGGTGTGATATGAAACTCTGGTGGTGGGAATTGTGGGGAATTGTATCCCTCTTATCCAACAGACTTGTTGATCATTATTAAATCATTAAAAAAGAAAAGTGTGTTGTTAATTTGATTAAGTATTGTGTCAGTGACCTATGCTTTTAGTTAATCAAGTCTTTAAACTCTTTGACATTTTGATGACTTCCCTGAATTAAATTCTAAATGAAATCTTCATGATCTCAAATTGAGTTTAAAATTTCCCAGAGGGTCTCTGAAAAATCTCAAGGAGTTTTGTCCTTTCGGCTTGTAAAAAGAAAGATGTTAACTGTTGGGTAGTTGCCACCTCCCCCTGGCTTCTGCTTAACCATATGCCTATATAGGGATTTTACTGATCCAAAGCTTTGGTCTATTTACATAAATCACTTTTACATAAAGCACTCCAGGGCATTGGTGGTTCTATGATAGGATTCTCTCCTGCTCCACCCCCTCCTTGTCACACACTGATCCCTTCTTTGTCACACCCTGATTTTCACCAGTCACTTTTCTCTCCACCCTCTCTATATCACATCCTGTTTCCACCCTACTTGGAGAGTATAA
Organism: Erinaceus europaeus; assembly: GCF_950295315.1. NCBI lineage: Eukaryota > Metazoa > Chordata > Mammalia > Eulipotyphla > Erinaceidae > Erinaceus > Erinaceus europaeus. The sequence goes on from NC_080163.1 coordinate 156,602,535, forward strand.
AAACAGCTGCTCTTCTGATTAAAGACACTTGGAAATTGCTTTCCGGCTCCGAGAGTTCCAGAGTGTATCTCCTGCGGAAGTTGGTGCAGCACGAGTTCCTGATCCCTCTCCCACACAGCAGCCTAGATCAGCTCCAGTTGAGTTCTCTCCAACCCAGAGAGCACTAGCTCGGGAAGAAGTACCCTCAGGCTATCCCGGCAATTAACTAATAAGATTTATTTTACTTTAAGTGTTAAATTGCATGGGAAGCAGATAAGAGGAGACAATTAACCTGCACTAGGTTACATATGGATGGACAATGCTATTAATATAAGTACTTCAGAAATTCTTAGTACATTTGTGGACAGTGAGATCATTGATAGTTCCCTAAAAATTTCTGAAGTACTAAAAGCATGGCTCACTGATACCAACCAAAAGAACAAACAATTTTTCTAAAGTAAATATAGGCACCAATAGGATTGTAAACATTGTTTTCCTCTGTTGTTTTCCAGTTTATAATTTTATATATTTTACCTATAATTCTTATTATTCTCTTTTTCTCTCCCTTCCTTCCTTCTTTCCTTTCTTCCTTTTTGCCACCAGGGTTATTAGTTGGGGCTCTGTGTCAGTACTAGAATTCACTGCTCCTGGTGGCCATTTATTTCCTTATGCCTGCCACCACCACCCCTATTTTGTATTAGCTAGGCCAGAGAGAAATTGAGAGAGAACGGGGATATAGGGAGAGGGAGAGCAAGACAGACGCCTGCAGACCTGCTTCACCACTCTTGAAGCGAACCCCTTGCAGGTGGGGAGCAGGGGCTTGAACCTAGCTCCTTGAGTTGTGTAATAGGTGTGCTTAATTGGGTGTGTCACTACCCTTCCCCCCCCCTTATTCTCTTTCTTTATTGAGTTTGTATTTACTCTTTCCACTTTCCTAAGGTTTAATATTTCCTACGGTAATATTATCTAGTTCCTAATCTATATGTTAATGCCAGATCTTTCTTATTTTCTAGCATGTGTCTTCAATGTTTTCCTCTAAGCACTGCTCTTGTGGGATACTATGTGTTTTTTTTTTTTTTTAAACTTGTGTTTTCATTTACACTTTATTAAAAGGATTTCATAGGCCTGTAAAACAAGTCACTTGGCTAGTGCACTGCTTTGCCAAGTACTCAGCCTTGCCATGAGTCTGGCCCCTCTGCATTGAAGAAAGCCTTGGTACTACGGCGTCTTTCCCTCTCTGTTTCCATCTTTGTAAAAATTATCCCCGAATGATGAATCCCTGGTGATAACAACAACACAAAATATAATAATGATAATAGTAATAGAATGATTTTATCAGCTCATTAAATATTTCTTAATTTCTTTTGATATTTATTTTATTTTGTAAAAAATATTTATTTTATTTATTTATTCCATTTTGTTGCCCTTGTTGTTTTATTGTTGTAGTTATTATTGTTGTTGCTGTTGAATAGGACAGAGAGAAATGGAGAGAGGAGGGGGGAGATAGAGAGGGGGAGAGAAAGATAGACACCTGCAGACCTGTTTCACCACTTGTGAAGTGACTCCCCTGCAGGTGGGGAGCCAGGGCTCGAACCGGGATCCTTATGCTGGTCCTTGTGCTTTGCGCCACCTGTGCTTAACCCGCTGCTCTACAGCCCGACTCCCGTTGATATTTATTCTTTGATCCATATATTTTTAGTTTTTGCCTTTTTTTTTTTGTTTGTTTTCAGGCCAAAATTTTCAAATAGAACCAGAAATAATGAGACAGAAGAAGAAAGAGAGAAAAGTTTCAGAGCACTAAAACCTCCTCCAGGGCAAAAAACCTGGGTTGTGTGCATGACAAGCAGGCACCCTACCAGATGAGCTATCTCTCCATATGTTATTATTTATTATTTAAAAAAAAACTTTATTTAATAGCACAGAGGGAAGGGGGGATAGGGAGGGAAAGGGACAGAGAAGCACCTGTAGCACTACTTCACTGCCTGTGAAGCTTCCGCCATGCAGGTGGGGAATGGGGATTTGAACCCAGGTCCTTGTGCACTGTAAGATATACCCTTAACCTGGTGCACTATCATCTGGTCCCTCCTTATGTTACATTGAAGTGTGTTGTACATCTACTTCTATTTGGATATTTTCCAGTTATCTTTTTTTTTTTTTAATTTATTTATTCCCTTTTGTTGCCCTAGTTGTTTTATTGTTGTCGTCGTTGTTAGATAGGACAGAGAGAAATAGAGAGAGGAGGGGAAGACAGGGTGAGAGAAAGACTTGCTTCACTGCCTGTGAAGCGACTCCCCTGCAGGTGGGGAGCCGGGGGTTTGAACCGGGATCCTTACGCTGGTCCAGTTATCTTTTATTAGTTTCTAGCAGTGTGGAAGGTAGGAAGTGGTGCAATAGGTAGTACACTGGGCTTACATACATGTGATACTAAGGTCAGTCCCCAGTATAGCATGTATCAAAGGAATGCTCGGCTTCCATCTCTGTTTTTCTGAATTATTATTATTTTTAAAATTATCTTTATTTATTGAATAGACACAGCCAGAAATTGAAAGGGGAGGGGAAATACAGAGGGAGAGAGAGAATTACCTGTCTTACTCATCACTACTCCTAAAACTTCTCCCCTGCAGGTGGGGACCAGGGGCTCGAACCTGGGTCCTTATGCATTGTAACATAAGCGCTCAACCAGGTATACCACTGCCCAGATCTTGTCTTACTTTTCCTGTATGGAAAAAAAAAATTAGCCTAGAAAGGTAAAGCCCTGGTGATGACAAAATTAAAAACAAACAAGCAAAAATACCAAACTTAGATGAGGAGGGTAATTTAAAAAAATATTCATTTATTCATTCCCTTTTGTTGCCCTTGTTGTTTTATTGTTGTAGCTATTATTGTTGTTGTTACTGATGTCGTTGTTGAATAGGGCAGAGAGAAATGGAGAGAGGAGGGGAAGACAGAGAGAGGGAGAGAAAGTTAGACACCTGTAGACCTGCTTCATCACCTGTGAAGCAACTCCCCTTTAGGTGGGGATCCTTCAGCTGGTCCTTGTGCTTTGTGCCACGTGTGCTTAACCCTCTGTGCTACCACCTGACTCCCAAAGGAAGGTAATTTTATGGTAGGGTATTTATGTTGCATGAGTGTAGCCCTGAAACTACATAGAAAAAAAATAAAGACAAAAATTTCATTGTGGTTGGTGGAATGATGCTCAGGTCTCTTTTTCTCTCATTTCTTTCTTCCAATAAAAAAAAAAGTACAATGAAGCTAGACAGAGAAATTTGGTTGTTTCTGTAGCATACGACATTCTAAGTAACAGCTGGAATTTTGACTGGATAAATGATTGCCAAAATAGATATTGACATAGTACCAAATTTTATATACTATATATTTCTACATCTACACTATCATATCTAATAAATATATATTAACACATAATAATATACTAGCAGTCTTCTAAAACAAAAAATACCAGGCCTCAATTTCACTGGATGAATTCCACCAAACATTTAAAGAAGCATTTATATCAGTTTCCTACAAATTATTTCAGGATAGAATCAGAAAGGATGTTTCTTGACCTATTCTGTAAAGTCAGAATTAACCAAACACCCAAATAAGACACTGAAAGAAAATTAAAGACCAATTTCTCCTAGGAACATAGCTGCAAGAATCCTTAACAAAATATTAATTGACATTCAAGCATACATATAATTCGATCCAACAATGTAGAAAAAGAATCCTACATTATGTACAAGTGCTAGTCATCTCATTTATGCAAAGCTAAATAACAAAAAAATAAATTAACATAACCCATCACCTTAACAGTGTAAAAATAGAAATTATATTACATGATTGTATCTATAAATGCAGAAAATGCATTTAACAAGATCTCTACCTGGTCATTACAAAAATCTAAGTAAAGTAGAAACAAAGAACTCCCTCAACTTGATAAATCTAAGTAAACTCAAACAAAGAACTCTTCTACATTAATATGATACTTGAGGAGGAGGAACTTGAATTTTTTCCACTACAAGTAGGTATAAGGCAAAGATAGTCCTTCTACACTTTTTCTACATTGTAGTGAATGTCCTCATTAATAAATAAGACAAAAGAAAGAAATAAGAATATACCTCCACCCCCCCAAAAAAAAAGAATATAAAGACTGGATAGTGTAACATAAACTTTTGTTTTTTTTCACAGATGGCATGAGCATGAAGTAGAGTTCCTGGACCTAATTCCAACATGAATATGTGAAAGTACCCTCACACTAGAAAGCAATTCTCAGGCAACAACTGACATCTGAGAAAGCTCAGTGCAATTCCAGTACTATAAGAGATAGTGCCAGATTCCACAGGTTATGGGCTCAGTTTTCCAGAACCATCTCCCTCCCTTCCTTCCTTCCTCCCTCTTTCTTTCTTCTTTTTTTCTTTTCTACTGTGGCATAATTTTATTAGGAGGGTGGGAAGAAGGGAACTAAAAGGCGGGGTGGAAAAGAGTTTAATTCTTAATTTGAATGTAACAGAGACAGTGGTACTGGCTAAAATTGACAAGCAGGTTAAGTGTGACGCAAAGCGCAAGGACCAGCTGAAGGATTCCGGTTCGAGCCCCTGGCTCCCCACCTGCAGGGGATTTGCTTCATAAGCGGTGAAGCACGTCTGTAGGCGTCTATCTTTCTCTCCTCCTGTCTTCCCCTCCTCCATTTCTCTCTGTCCTATCCAACAATGACGACAACAATAACAACAATAACTACAACAATAAAAAAACGAGCAACAAAAGGGAATAAATAAATAAAAATTTAAAAAATATATGGGAAGGGAGTAATGAAAATAAAATGAGACAGTAAAAGCAGTTTTGGGAGTAGGTAGGAGTTTGCCTCCCCTTTTTTTCCTTAAACTTTTTTTTCTTTATTGGGGGATTAATGATTTACAGTCAACAGTAAAATACAGTAGTTTGTGCATGTGTAACATTTCTTAGTTTTCCATATAAAAACTCAACCCCTTCAAGGTCCTCCTTTGCCATTATGTATTGTCAGGAATAGGAATATTTAAGATTTCAGCTAAGTGTCCCTTGCAAATACCAGATGAAGAAAACACAGCTCCTTCAACACAACTCAGATTCCTGAACACAGTCCTGAACAAATATGTTGCGACTTATGACCAGACTTATTATAGAATAATATTGGGAGTTGGGCGGTAGCACAGTGGATTAAGCGCATGTGACTTGAAGCGCAAGGACTGACATAAGGACCCTGGTTCGAACCCGGCTCCCCACCTGCAGGGGGTTCGAACCCGGCTCCCCACCTGCAGGGGAGTTGCTTCACAGGCGGTGAAGCAGGTCTGCGGGTGTCTATCTTTCTTTTCCCCATCTCTCTCCATTTCTCTCTGACAAGGGCAACAACAAGGAAAAAATATATAAAAAAACAAGGGCAACAACAGGAAAAAATATATAAAAAAATTAAAAAAGAATAATATTAATGTATAAGGAGTGTGAACTTAGAATAATACTGAAGTGTGTACTTGAAATAATATGGATATATAAGAAGTGTGTACTTCGAATATATATAAGAAGTGTGAGAATATTAAGTGTGAAAGTATTTCTTTGAGTTTGAAATGTTTAAATAAGTTGGAAATATCAAGATAAGTTGTTTAAGTTTAGAGTGTTGAAATATTTGTTAAAGTGAATATTCAGGTGTGAGAATATTATGTTGAGTTTGAAATGTTAAAATAAGTCAGAAATGTTAAAATACTTATTTGAGTGCTGAAACATTGTTAAAATTAAAGTTCTAAAATACTTCTTGAGTTAAAAGTGACAAAGTAGAGTGAAAGATGAAACTTAGAACCCGGTCCCCAATTCCTGCAGGCCCGCACAGATAAGGTCCTATGCTGGATGAATGCCCTGAAACACCCTTGCACCGGCATAAGATAAAGTCCTGTGCAGAGCAAGCCTCATGTAGCCCCTGCATTCTCTGAAATGCATCCTGTACCAGCATAAGAGAAAGTCCCGTGCTGAGCAAGCCTTGCATCTGTGTAGCCTGATAAAGTTTAGACCTGAGTGTCAGGAAGACCTCAATCCTTATTGGCTGGAGGTGATCTAATCCACACCCCAGCCTAGCTCAGGGATAAAAACTCAGGACTTTTGAACATGGTTAGCAACTTTTGAACTGCATGCTAATCTGTAAATTCAGGAGCCCTCATCAGGCATATCCCGTGGCAATCAACACACCGACAGTCACGGAAGTGTCTGCAGATTCCTGGACCAGCCCCAGAAAAGGAACTAGGACCAGGACCCGGGCCAGAACTAGGACCAGGACCAGAACCAGGACCAGGACCAGGACCCGGACCAGCTCTCTGCCCAGACTAGCTTCTTGTCCTGAGACACCAGACGCTCTCTGCCCGGACCAGTTTTCTGACCTGAGGACATCATTTGTCGTGAACTTACCTGCGCACCTACCTGTCCTATACTAGGAGGTATTCTGGGTGTATAACTGTAATTAATATAGGAATATGGTGTCAGAGCACCAGGGTTTATAACTATTTTAATATAAGAATGTGGTGTTAGTGTGGCCTGTTGTTAGAGTGCCACCTAGTGTTAATAAATGAGTATTGCAGCATTTTAGAAAAGAGCCTCGGTCTCCATTGGCAGATTTTTTTTTTACCCTATTTAATTAATTAATATCAGGGTCATTTGTTCACGACAGTTATTTATTTGTTTTTATTGCCACCAGGGTTATTGGTGCCTGCACAAGTCCACTGCTCCTGGTGGCCATTCTTCTTCTTTTACCAGAGCACTGCTCAGCTCAGGTTTATGGTAGTGAGGGGGATTGAACCTGGTAATTTGGAGCCTCTGGCAAGAGAGTCTCTTTGCATTACATGCAATCTACTGCCTCCACCCTCCTCTTTCTTCCCCTCCACCTCCCCCCTCCTCTTTCTTTCTTCTTCCTGCTCCATCTCCTTCTCCTCTTTCTTCTGTATTTGATAGGACAGAGAGAGTTTGAGAGAGGGGAGGGGGGATATAGAGGGAGAAAGACAGGGAGACACCTGCAGTACTTGTTTCACTTGTGAAGCATCCCCCCTGCAGGTGAAGAGTGGGGGCTTGAACAAGGCCTTTGTGAATGGTGATTTACCACCCACCCCAACCCAAGACCACCCTCTATATCAGGTATTGAAGCTGAAGTCAAATTAGGGCCCACTGTACCACAGAGAGTCAAACTCTGTCTCATGAACTTTTTCAATAAGAAGAAACTTTATTGCAGATGTAGCAAGAGTGTATCTTACTCAAGTTAATCTTCCTGCTTCCAAAGAATGTCAGTCTTTTGACCACTGAGATAGCATAATGGTTATGCAAACAGGCTTTCATGCCTCAGGGCTCTTGAGTATCAACTTTTTTTTTAGAAAAGTATTTTATTTATTTTATTTTTGAGAGAGATACAGAGAGAGAAAGACACAGAAAGAAACACCAGAGAACTGCTCAGCTCTGGCTTATGGTGGTGCGGGGAACTGAACCTGAGACTTCGGAGCCTCAGGCATGAGAATCTCTTTGCATTAACCATTATGCTATCTACCCCCACATGTACAAACTATTGTATTTACTATTGACTGTAAACATTAACCCCCCAATAAAGGAAAAAAAAAGAGTTGGAAAAGATTCCTACACAGACATGATGGGCCTAGACCTCTAACAGATCCCTCTCTCCACTGCCACTGGTCATCTCCATCAGGAACAACATAATGGACCACTTTGTGGGCCCCTACAGGACCTTGCCCTCAATGTGGGTCAACAATGACACCAAGTTGCAGAGACTACCAATGGTGCCAACCTGACTTCCCTGGGCATAGGACCTCACCAATGCACCCTGGAACTCCACCTCTCTGGAGATAGAAACAGGCTGGGAGTATGGATCCATCTGCCAATACCCATGTTAAGCAGAGAAGCAATTACAGAGGCCAGACTTTTCACCTTGTGCACCCCATAGATCATGGGTCTATGCTCCCAGACAGATAAAGAACAGGAAAGCTTTGAAGGGAGGGGGTGGGATACAGAACTCTGGTGGTGGGAATTGTGTGGAATTATACCCCTCTTATCCTATGATCTTATCGATATTTTTAATTTTATAAATAAATAAAAAAAAAAAGCTGGAAAAGTCACATGGGGGGCAATCTTGCACGACCAGCCAGAAGCTTTTTACACTCTCAGGGTGTGCCACCATTTCTTGTGACAGGCCTATAGTCTGCAAGGCCATCACCACTTGTTCAGAGACCCTGCGTGGAGGGCATTGAGCACACCTTGAAGGGGTCATATGGATGAACCTTGCAATTGTGAATTGCTTTGTTAAAGGTCTGCTCCCTTTCCTCTTGGTTCTTGCACTTCCAGTTCCATGTGGTAACCCAGTCCCCAACTCATTGGCTTCTCAGTGGCCTAGAGGACACTAAAATACAGGGCTTTATCTCTGGCTGATCTGCTGGTGGGATTACCCCCAGGAAGGCTGCTACCTTCTGGATGTTGCCCAGGAAGCAGTGGATGTGTACTAGGAAGAAGTGGTCCTGTACCCGCTCCTACTACCACAGCACCTTGCCCAGCTCTGCCTGGCTCTTCAGGTACTGTGCCTTTTCTGTGGGCCACCCTAGGTACTGCCGCTGGGAATCAGATTTGGGGAACTCCCCACCTGAGTGCCTAGCTTTGCATGCTGGATTATTATTATTATTTTATTACTATTATTTTAAAATTTATTTTAAAAAGGAGACATTAACAAAACCATAGGATAGGAGGGGTACAACTCCACACAATTCCCACCATCAGATATCTATATCCTATCCCCTCCCCTGATAGCTTTCCCATTCTCTATCCCTCTGGGAGTATGGACCCAGTGTCATTGTGGGTTGCAGAAGGTGGAAGGTCTGGCTTCTGTAATTGCTTCCCTTTGAACATGGGCGTTGACTGTACTCCAGTGCTGGATTATTTGTTCTCTCATGGAAAAACATCTAATACTGAATTCAAGGAGTTACATAGCCATGCATGTCAAAGTATGATTGTATAATTATTTCAAAGTGCATTGGAATGTACCTTATCACATAGTTTCTTGGTCCCTCTCCCACTATAATTTTTCAAAATAATTTGTTTATTTAAATATTTGTGTTAATTTATTTTTGGATAGAGACAGAAAAATTGAGAGGGGAGTGAGAGAGAGGGAAAGAGACAGAGAGAGACACTTGCAGCCCTGCTTCAATAAAGCTTTTCCCTGCAGGTGGAGACTGGGTCTTGAACCTGGGTCCTTGAGCAGTGCAATGTGAGCACGTAGCCACTATCTGGGCCCTCTCCCACTATGACTAATCAGCGATTACATTAAAAAAAAAATCTCTTGGGTTCCTGAAATAGCTCACTTGCATAGTGAGAGCTGTATTGCTATGTGTGTGACCCAGGTTTGAGCTTGCCCCCTAACTCGCTGAAGGCAGTCTTGATGCTGTGGTCTCTTTCACTGCTCAGCTCTGGTTTATGGTAGTCTGGGAGATTAAACCCAGGACTTTGAAACCTCAGGCATGACAGTCTGTTTGCATAGATAGCATAACCCTGCCCTCTGTCTCTATCTTAAAAATAAACAAATAGTGGTCTGGGTGGTGGCACAGAGGATAAAGTATTGGACTCTCAAGCATGAGGTCCTGAGTTCAAACCCCAGCAGCACATGGATCAGAGTGATGTCTGGTTCTTTCTCATAAATAAATAAATAAATAAATAAATAAATAATATCTTTAAAAATATATAAATAAGCGGGGGCGCAAAGTGCAAGGACCAGAGTAAGGATCCGGGTTCGAGCCTCAGGCTCCCTACCTGCTACCTGCAGGGAGTCGCTTCACAAGCAGTGAAGCGGGTCTGCAGGTGTCTATCTTTCTCTCCTCCTCTCTGCCTTCCCCTCCTCTCTCCATTTCTCTCTGTGCTGTCCAACAATGACGACGACAACAACAACAACAACAATAATAACTACAACAAGGGCAACAAAAAGGGAAAAAAATAAACAAGCAAACTCTTGTCAATGGGAAATTAAGACTTTCCAGGAGAATGAAAATTAGACAAAGTATTTGGTGGACCTAGTTCAAATCCCAATTTACATGCTGTCTGTAGTATACTTTTTGATAAGTTATTTTTATTAGTGATTTAGTAATGGTTTACAAGATCATAAGATCACATGGGATAGTTCTACACTGCAACTACTACCACAGTTCTGTGGCCTCCTCCTTCCTCCATTTCTCCCTGTAGTTCATTTTTTAAAAATACAAATTTGTATTACTTCAAATATTTGAATTGTAGTCATGTGGAAATATGGTAGGCTTATTCTATATCATCCTGAAGTGAAACCCAGAAATAGTAAGTGGAAGCTACATAAGTACAGATTTCTACTCAATATAGGGAAATCTTGAAATATCTACAGAATAAATGATGGAATGCATTGATTTTTTTTTTTTCTATTTAGAAGTGGCAAGTTTTCTGTCCTTGGGCATGTTTAAAAAGAGATTGGGCAGTTCTGTGCTATCATTGTATGGAACTGTTCAAGCATGGAATAGGATTTGGATTGAACAAGCAGCAATGTAGAGCTATGGCTAAGAGGTTACATTCAAAGCCTGATTCAACTACTTCCCAGCTATGCAACTTGGAGAAATTATCCATTCTGAGCCACAGTTTTCTGATTTGTGAAATGTTATGGATTCATAGAATATAAACATATCATATAAACATATCATATAAAATATTTATATTATATAGTCATAGATCTATAACAGGGCTATTTTGAAGATTAAATGGGATGAATATAAAATATGTATCATAATTTAGATGATAATTAATAGTAGGTAAATAGATAATAATATTATTATATCAGTATATATATATATTTACCAAAATATATCCCCAAATATGTTGGGAATTATGAATATTGATATTAAGAAGGAAGTTTTTTTTTAACCAGAACACTATTCAGCTCTGTCCTATGGTGCTGTGGGGGATTGAATCTGGGACTTTGAATCCTTAGGCATGAGAGTTTCTTTGCATAACCATTATGCTATCTACCCCCCCCCCCAAATTATGAATATTGACAAGAAACAGTGAGTTGTGAAAGAAATTGCCATCTTTTGTGAACATATGTGTAAGTAAAACTCAGAATGCAGCAGCTCCGATTCTATAAAGTGGCTACACCCCAACTGTCCTGAAAGAAAAGAAGGGGCACAGTGGCCTGAGACAAGATATTATTGATTAATTAATTAATTAATTAATTTATTGTGTCCTCTCCCTCTTCTCCCCCAAAGGAAGAGAAAAACAATCATCAATGGCAAGAGGCAGTTGCAGAAGCAACACCTAGAGCCGGCTTCACACTCAGAGAGAACACTGTGCTTCTCCTCATGGGGCACAAGTTATTCATTAGTCATCAGGGATAACCAAAGACCAGCTGGTCTAAGATGGCTGATTCCATAAACCAGTAGGATCTTTTCAAAACAAATACCTGATCACCTACAGACCCTCTATTCCAAACAAAGCAAACAAGATCTTGTTAATAGTCTTCTTCTTTAAAAATTTTTAAAAGATATTTATTTATTTTCTCTTTTGTTGTCCTTGTCATTATTATTGTTGTAGTTATTATTGCTGTTATTGATGTCCTTGTTGTTGGATAGGACAGAGAGAAATGGAGAGAGGAGAAGACAGAGAGGGGGAGAGAAAGACAGACACCTGCAGACCTGCTTCACCGCTTGTGAAGCGACTCCTCTGCAGGTGGGGAGCCGGGGGCTTGAACCAGGATCTTTATGGCGGTCCTTGCGCTTTGTGCCATGTGTGCTTAACCCACTGCACTGCTGGCCGACTCCCAATAGTCTTAATGGAGACGAGATTTTTGTGGTTAACTAGGCCATATAATAATGATGATCTGTCAACTACCCCATTAGTCTGTTCTCTCACCAACTCTCACATTCCTGTTATTTTATATTCAGAGACAGAAACCTTCTGTTATGTCTTTAAATCCATCCCATGCTAGCTTGTATTTCCTACATTAATTAATTAATTAATTATTTTTTTGAGATAGAGACAGGGAGGGAGGGAGCAAGGGGAGGAGGGAGAAAGATTTCTCTCTCTCTTTGTCTCTCGCATGAGAGAGACCACAGCACCAACCTTCCTTCAATGCAGTGGGGGCCAGGATAGAACCTGGGTTGCATACATGAGGAAGTAGTACACTAAGTGAGCTATTTTGCCAGCCCACATTTGCTACTCTGTGGTCTTTTTTACATTCTAACTCTGGCTCTTTCCTTTTATTTCAGTGTATTCTCAATTTCTCAGGCAATCCTCTTTACACCACCAGTGAAGATTTAAATTTTTTTTTCATTTTTCTTTTTCTTTCTTTCTTTATTCCCTTTTGTTGCCCTTGTTGTTTTATTGTTGTAGTTATTGTTGTTGTCATCATTGTTGTTGGATAGGACAGAGAGAAATGGAGAGAGGAGGGGAAGACAGAGAGAGGAAGAGAAAGACAGACACCTGCAGACCTACTTCACTGCCTGTGGAGCGACTCCCCTGTAGGTGGGGAGCTGGGGCCTTGAACCGGTATCCTTATGCTGGTCCTTGCAATTCGAGCCATGTGTGCTTAAACTGCTGCATTACCACCTGACTCCCCATCAGTGCAGATTTTTAAAAAAAAAAGATTTATTTATTTATGAGTGAGAGGAGAAAACCAAGCAAAACAAAACAACAGAGCATAATTCTGACAAATGCTTGATTGAATTTAAGACTTTATGTTTAAGATTCCTGTGCTTTCTTTACTCCACTACCTTTCTGACTGCCCCTTGCCAAATTGATTCTTCATGGACCTATTATTTGTGTCATCGTCATAGCTATCATTTCATATTCATTTATTTTATCTATTAAGACTTCTAGCTAGATATCTATTAGGACAAAAGCTGTGATTTTTTTTTTCTTTTTTTTTGTGATTTTTTTTCTTATCACCTGAAAGGGAGCCTAATTTGTGGTAGTACTCAATACAAATTTGAGAGATGGATTCATGAATTACTTTTCAAAATATTATATAATTGGTGTTATATATATGTATATATATATATATGCATAACATATGTATCCAGTGAACTTCCACTTTATTTCTATGAAGTTTCTTTTAAGTTTTTGGATTCGTAACATTGGCAACTGAAGAGAAATGGCACCCAAAAGTAGTTATAGGAAATGAGCACCAGAGGGCAACAGAGGCAAAGAAATAAGGAGACAGCAGCATCAGGAGAGGCATTGGAGAACAGTGGATAGTCTTAGAGTGCAAAGGATTCTGGGAAACTCCATGGCCATCAGAAATCTATCTGGAGAGGTGAAACCACAACAGTCTGCTTTGAAATGCTTGCCAAGCTGAGAGAAGTGTTAATATTACCATTTATTTCCTAATTGTTCTAGATAGTACTTTGAGATGAAAGCATAGGAGGGTGATTTTAGGAATACTCAGAGATGTGAAGAAGACAGATTTTTTTTTTTTAAAGCAGTTTCACAATATGTCACAGAACTGGAGTGAATTCAGGATATAGCAGCAGCAGTAATGAATGATGTGAACATCTTGTTCGCCCTTAAAAGTGGACATCTGCTCTTTCTGATGTTGTTGTATTCATGATTTTTCTATTTCCTTCCCTTCTTATTTCTTTCCCTCCTTCTCTCCTCTCCCTCTCTCTCCCTCTCTCTTACTCTCTCTCTTTCTTTCTTTTCCTGTCACTAGAGCTTCACTGCTCTAGGTTGCCTTTTTTTCTTTTTCTTTTTTTTAGTTAGGTAAATAGATAGATATGGAAAGACATCACAACACTGAAACTTGCACCAGTGCATAAGGGGTCAGTCTCAAATCTCGGTTGCAGCATGGCAAAACAAGCACATAATCCAGTTGGTTTATTTTGCCAGCCATTTTCTGTTTCTTTTTCTATGACTGTCCCAGTTTTGACTCCCAGCTACTGATCCATCCATCCGTTCACCTATGTATGTATGTATGTATGTATGTATGTATGTATCTATCTATCTATCTATCTATCTATCATCTATCTATCTATCTATCTATCTATCTATCATCTCTATCAAAAAAGTGAGAGACTGTTAGGACACAAACACAGACTCTGAGCATCTTGTCCATGTTTTGTATCCATGTTGGGGACACGAATATGATTAGCACACGGCTGATGACCGTCATTAGCATAAAGCTGACCACAGACTTATGTAAACCTAGTGATTTAAGTGCCAACCTGCTGGCAGTCACTCTCTGTTCCTGTGAACTCAGCTGCAGTTCTCTTCTCACTGTGCTCTTGGTTCCAGCTCTCATCCCCAATGACTACCATGGCCGCTTCTCCCGGGACCTGTACACATGAAGTGAATTCAGCTCTGGTCAAACTAGCTTAAAAGACTCATGTCTCTTTGGCCATAATGGATAGCTGATATTTGCCCCTTTGACTATCTTGCTGTACTTAAATTATACCATTCTGTACCACTATACCGAGATGTAATAAACTCCCCATTTGTCTTAAACACCAACTGCATATGTAGTGCTAGAGCATATGTGGCATCAAAATCCTGTGCTCTACCTGCTGAGTCATCTCCCAAGCTGCCCAGCTATTGCCTTTAAATTTCTGTAGCCCTTTTCTAATGCTTTACCCCATAAATACCTTACTCCAAAGTCTGTTTTGAGCTGCTTCTTGGTAGTAATTAAGTAAAGATCAAATAACCATCCATCCACCACCTATCAAGTTTTAAGCATTCTTATATACAAACTGCTACAACCAGCATTGTGACAGTGGCACAAGGACCAGAGTAAGGATCCTGATTCAAGTCCCCCAGCTCCCCACCTGCAGGACTCACTTCACAAGCAGTGAAGCAGGTCTGCAGGTGTCTGTCTTTCTCTCCCCCTCTCTGTCTTCTCCTCTCTCCATTTCTCTTTGTCCTATCTAACAACGACAGCATCAATAACAATAATAATAACCACAACAACAATAAAAAAACAATAAGGGCAACAAAAGGGAGAATAAATAAATAAATATTTTTTAAAAATAGAGAGGGGAAGAGAAAGAGAGACATCTCCAGCACTGCTCCACTACTAGTGATGCCTCCCCCTGCAGGGAGGGACTGCGGGCTTGAATCTGAGTCCTTGCAAATAAAGCTAGTAAATAAAGATGAATCCTCACCATTTCTTTATTGGAAAGGAGGAGCTTTAAAATCCCCAAGCTGGTAGCATTTTGTGCATTCTAATGAGCAAGATTAAAAAGAAAATACACACACACACACACACACACACACACACACACACACACACACACACACTTGTTTTCTTCTCATGAAAACACAAAGTAAACAAAAATCAATTCCATCTTAAATGCATTCTAACCTTTTCATATTATAGTTGTAGAGCTAATTGCTCCTTATTTTCATATGTTGTAGGGCAGAAAGCATCATTAAAGCACTAAAAATTCTTTCTATGAAATGAATTTGTAGAGAGAAGGCCACTGATGAGTCCTTAAGTGGGTGATTTTGAAGGTTTTTTTTTTTTTAAAGGTGTCTTTGAAAGAAATTCAGAGTTTCAGAAGGAGACACTTTCATGGAGCTTGTGCAGTAATTGACCGTCAACTTGTGAAAGGGTCAGCACTTTAGAGATTTCATTGATCCAACCCTTCATTCATTTTCTTTTATTAACTCCATTATAAATTTGATCATTGTTGTGTATTTCACATAAATCAGGCTTTACCTGGGTCCTAGAGGTCCAGTGCTGAGAAAAGGAAATGTAGCTTCATTCTTTGTAGAGTTTGTAGTCCAGTTGGAGAACTAGTCAGAAAATGAAAGAGATAAATGTCAATTCCAGCTGATACAAGTGCTTTGAAATAGTAGGGGCCTTTGGCTGCAAGATCTCAGGGAAACTTATTTTGAGGAAGATTATGTGTGCTAAAATCTCAGCATTTCAAGGATGAGTAGGCCAACCAGGCTGAGAGGTCAGCATGTGCCCTCTGGAAGTTCATTTGGCAACTAAGATAATGTTCTTGCAAAGGAGAGGAGAAGAGAGAAGAGAGGAGAGGAGAGGAGAGTGGAGAGGAGGGCAGAGAGATGGGTATGAGATGAGACCAGAGAGCAAATGAGGGGCCACACCATGCTGAACATTTAAGGTCAGTAGTGCTTTTGGTCAGTAGTTATTTGTTTATTTGGCCTTTATCTTTTAAAAAAATATTTATTTATTTATCCCCTTTTGTTGCCCTTGTTTTTTTAATTGTTGTGGTTATTATTGTTATTGTTATTCTTAAAAAGTTATTGTTATTCTTAGAAAGTGTTATTCTTAGAAAGGACTTTATTCTTAGAAAGTTTTTTTTAAAATTTATTTATTCCCTTTTGTTGCCCTTGTTTTATTGTTGTAGTTATTATTGATGTTGTTGTTGTTGGATAGGACAGAGAGAAACGGAGAGAGGAGGGGAAGGCAGAGAGGGGGAGAGAAATATAGACACCTGCGGATCTGCTTCACTGCTTGTGAAGTGAATCCCCTGTAGGTGGGGAGCCAGGGGCTCGAACTGGCATCCTTACTCTGGTCCTTGTGCTTTGCGCCACCTGTGCTTAACCCGCTGCATTACTGCGTTACCGCCTGACTCCCATTTGGCCTTTATCTTAAGAGCTGTGAAGACACTTTGAATTCTTTAATTAGCCTAAGGTTTTGTGGTAGGGAATGTGATTACTCTGGCTACAGTGAGGAAAAAACATTATCATTGTCCACAGGCAAGATGGGGGAGTTCAAAGGATTCTGGACCAGAAAACAATTTCCTCCTTAGACAGATCAGGAACTTCTCTCAAGTTCTGACACATTTTTCAGTTCTACCAGGGGTTGGGCTGCATACAGTCCTTGCTTTAACTTTCTTTATAGTGTCTTAGAAGACAGTGAGCCTTCTTCAGTAACTCCTTCTTGAAGTGGAATAAGAAGAGCAAATGCTTTTAACAATTGAATTTGCTTTTGTGCTTTTAGAATTTTTGAGGGGGACAGAAGGATGCAGGAGATCAAACCCAGGGCTTTATATTTGAAAGGCATGTGCTGTATTACTGAGCTACAAACCTGCCTAACTTTAGATTTAAGACAACTTTTATTTTATTTTATGTTACGTTATTTTTTATTTTATTTTATTTTATTATCACCAGGGTTATCACTGGGGCTCGGTGCCTGCACGAGGAATCTATTACTCCTAGTGGATATACCCCTCCTTAAATTTGTTTTCTCTTTGAAATAAACAGCTAGAGTGCTTAAGAGTGAGAAGGAGCTAGGTGAGAAAAAGCAAGACATCTATAGCAATGTTTCATTGCTGATGAATCTTCCCCTCTGGAAGTGGCGACCAGGGCCTTGAATCTGGGTCCTTGCACAATGTCTGCATCACCTCCTAGTCTCAGATTTTTTTTAATTTGAAGTCCTGAAGATATGCTGCTGGTAGATATGTATCCCAGCCTTTGAATATCAGTGCAGAACTCACCAGTGGGGCCAGAATAGACAGAATTCTTTTTTCAAATATGGATACATGCTGTTCACTTATTACTAAGTGGTGTGAGATGAAAAATTAGAAAGCAATATGATCATACTTATTCTACTTAGTCACATCTGTTTCCATCATTATCCTGAAACATAATTCACACACCATAAAGCTGACTCCTTAAAAGTGTTTCATTTGGTGGCTTTTGGTATATTCATAGTTGGTATATTCATAGTTACTCATTCATTAAAAAGAGTAGTGTCATTTTTCTTTTCCTATTTGTTAATTTAAAAAAAAATCATAGTATTGATCAGTTTTGGTTTATGGTCATGACTAGGAACTTGGAATCTCAGGCATGGGAGTATTTTGTTAGTTTATTATTATTATCATAATTTCTATTTTTACAGGCTTTCTATAATAGAAAATTTAAAGCTTATACATAGCTTGGGAGAGAATTATATGCAGCTTCTTATTTAAAAATTTTTATTTATTTATTTTATTAGTGACTTAATAGTAATTTTGAAGGTTAAGATAGTAGATTTTCACACCAATCCCACCATTAAAGTTCTGTGCCCAGCCCCTCAGTGATAAGAGTCACCATGGGCAGCGGGTTAAGCTCAGGTGGCGCAAAGTGCAAGGACTGGGGTAAGGATCCCCGTTTGAGCCCCTGGCTTCCCACCTGCAGGGGGTTCCCTTCACAGGCAATGAAGCAGGTCTGCAGGTGTCTATCTTTTTCTCCCCTTCTCTGTCTTCCCCTCCTCTCTCCAGTTCTCTCTGTCTTATCTAATAACAATGACATTAACAATAGCAACAATAATAACTATAGCAATAAAACAACAGGGGCAACAAACAGGAATAAATAAATAAATATAAAAAAAAGAGTCACCATGGTTCTCCTAAGGTCTTAGAGATGGGTTGATTACCTTTTATCAAGTTCATGTGTTTCAATTCTCTAGACCTGGTGGTAATTAAATAAAAAAGAGGGCAATAATAAATCTGGTTGTAAACATCTGAGCCTAAGGAAGAATTTTCAGGCACTGTAAGGCTTGGAGAGGAGGAAATATTTTTGCTTAGGGGACACTAAACTCATATCACAAAATTGACCTTTGCATGAGAGCTGCAAATCACCTGTCCATAAACAAATTAATTTGCTCACCATTCGTCAGCATTTGCCTATCTATTTCATCCACCCATTCACCCTTTAATGCCAACAAATGTTCAGTGATGTTGGCATTAAATGAACATTTATTTCCTATGTACATAAAGCTCCTTGTATCAGTTTTATATTAGGTTGAATGCCCACATGCTCTCTTGACTCCATTTTATATCTGTTTATAAGAAATCTCTACCCTAACTATGAATTCAATTACCTCTGGTTTTCAGAGAAGTAAGATGACCCTGATTCCTCATCAGAATCCAGCCCTGGACTCTGCAACTTTCCACCTCATGTTCAGAATATAGTTTCCTTTCATGGCTGCTTAATTATTAAGGCTCAGAAGACCATAATACTAAATTAAAGTGAAATGTAATTGCTCTGCCAGGTTTCACATCTGCCAGAATCCAGCCCATAACAATGGGATTCTGTGAGCATCTCTAGGTAAGAATTTGTGGTTGATGACAGGAGGAAGAAAAAAAAAAAAATCTCCTTTTCACATATGACCTGCAGTCAGGCTGACAAAACAAAATTGGAAAACAATTGGCACAGACACAAAATTCTATGACCAAAGCAAACGTGTAAAAAAAAATTGTATTTCTTGGGAAGGAGTGTAAATTTCTATGACAACACTATATTTAGGAAAATAATTCTGTAGTCTGAGGATATTGAGGTCATTAAAAGTAACTGGACTGTTTTTTTGGGGAGGTGGGTTGGGAGGTATGGATTGGAGAACCTTAATAACATATCCCCCTCTAATATTCTCCTAATAATCTATATTAAAGTTAATCATCAATTAAAAGCCAGAAATGATATTGAAAAGTCATTCTTTTATAAACGGAAACTATTATAATTTAAAAGGCTGCAAATGATACCATACATTTTCAGAAGGAGATCAATAAAAAGCACTTTATTAGAAAATATAAATCACTTTTTAATTTCAAATGCAACAGAAAAGTACTCATTTTTTTCAGTTTCATTGAAATTGATTGGTACACCTGCAGAGAAAAGCAGCTTTATCATCTCGTTATCAGCCAATTAATATGCAGGTCTAAATGTGAATACTATTCTAGTTAACTAGAAATGGATGATTTTACTGAAGTCTTAATAGACTAGGAAAAGCTGCATTCCACCCTGCTAAATGAGGTCAGTTGAGAAAACAAAACAAAACAAAAAAAACTAAAAAAACTGGAGTGCACAACTTGTGCTGGATGAAATCTAAAACAATTTCTCTGACTCTTTGGGTCACTGAGAAATGCAAGCAAAGCAGCATGTCTGAAAGCAGAGGGTCCTCTTATATGGAAGAAAAGTTAGAACATTAGGTTTTTTTTTTTAAAAAAAATATTTATTCATTTTCCCTTTGTTTTTCCCCTTGTTGTTTTATTGTTGTAGTTATTGATGTCTTCATTGTTGGATAGGACAGAGAAATGGAGAGAGGAGGGGAAGACAGAGGGGGGGGAGAGAAAGATAGACACCTGTAGACCTGCTTCACCACCTGTGAAGCAACTCCCCCGCAGGTGGGGAGCCGGGGGCTCCAACCGGGATCCTTATGCCGGTCCCTGTGCTTTGTGCCACCTGTGCTTATAACCACTGCGCTACCGCCCGACTCCCATGTTTGTTTTTTTTTAATTGAAAGAGAGAACTATATTTGAGTTTGATTCTTAAGTCTGACACTCTCAGTATTCAAAACTTTATACTCTTTATTTCTGTTTCTTTAATTAAAATTTTTTTTTTTTACCAGAGCACTGTTCAGCTGTGCTTTATTTACTATTAGCACTTTTTAAAAAATATATTTTTGGGTTTTTTTTTATTTGTTATTAATAGTGGGTTACAAGACTGTAAGATTATTGTGTAGAGTTTCACACTATATCCACTATCAAAGTTCTGTGTCTCTATTCTCCCATCTTCCAAAGATAACCACCCTAGTACTCCCAAGTCTTAGAAACAGTTCACTTTCACCTATGGCTTATGGTGGGTGCAGGCAATAGAACCTGAGACTTGAAGGTTTGAAAGCCTTTTTGCTTAACCAATAGGCTAACTCCCTCTCACTACTTGACTTCCCTACCCCTCACTCCCACAAGGAACTCAGTCTCCTCTACATTTTAATCTCAGCACAAGCAAAATTGAAAAATAGATGAAGTATCTTGGCAACTTCTCCCAACTTCTCCATTCTGTGTTCTTTCTCTGCTTTGAGATATTTTTTGATACACTAAAAATCTAGCATCCTCAAGTTCTCCACACCTTTTAACCTACAAAAATGGTTTAATATCCATGAAGTAAATGAATTCATGTTGACACATGATGGATTGATAGGCTCTAAGTGTTATAATTACTAAGAATATTTTAAAAGAGTATACTAGGGACCAGGCAGTGGCACATCAGTGGTTAACCAGGCAGTGGTTAAGCGCACATTAACCAGGCAGTGGTTAAGCGCACACACTACAGTGTGGAAGGATCCGGGTTCAAGCCCCTGATCCCCACCTGCAGGGCGAAAGCTTCAATAGTGGTGAAGCAGGCTGTCTCTCTCCATCTCTATCTTCCTTTCCCCTCAATTTCTCTCTGTCTCTATCCAATAAAAAATAAAGTTTAAAAAAAGAAATAAAATATTAAAAAAAAGAGTATACTAAATACAGGGGCGAGCAAAATCCATGTAGAGGGTTAGTTAGATGCTAAGTGTTTTCAGCTTTGGAAAAGGGCAAGAGACTGGCTCACTTAATGATTGCCATCTTGGACAATATCAGGACACTTCATCACCTGGGGATACTATGGGCTTAGACCTTTAACACATCCCTCTCTATCATCACCAGTTACTTCCATCAGGAACCTCATCATAAGCCCTTTTGTGGGCCTCTCCAGGATCTCACCTCACTATAAAATAGTGGTGGTAAAGACTGCCTGGCTCTCTGAAGGGAGGCTGAGTCATTCTACTCTGCCACTCAAGGATGATTGGTCCTGAAATAAGTGAAGCCTAGAATGTTCCCAGCTGTGACCATGAACTGTGAGCTCACACTTGGACTTGGAGGTTATACAGGCTTCTGTGGTAAGTATGAATATACACGGGCTCTGGGCCCAGATTGATGTACTAAACATTTAATTGTATATATGTTTATTTTTCTTCAAGTTTGGGAGATACTCTTTGCTCTAATCCAGCTTTCTAGCCCTATTCTCAACTCTGACACCATCTTCTCAGACAATATACCTAGTCCACTGTTGTAATTTAAGTTAAAAATTGGTTTGTGGGTAGGGGCTGCTGCTGCTTGCCGTGCATAGAAATGGGGAGCTGGGAACTGGTTTAATCAATACACGGTTTATTAGGGTGAAACAGGTAAAAGGCAAAATAAGCAATTATCATCAAGGGTTAAGTGTACGCTAGGTCTATAAAGTCTGAATATGGTTATCAAAGTTTAGTCCCATAAGATAAACAATTATAAACTCTGGTAAAGGTTGCTCATGGCTGTAGAGGGGTCTAAAAGTTTACTGGCTAGCGGAGTCACATGTGTTCAGTTCCCAGGAGAAGTAGACATGGCGGATGATGGATGCCTGGAGCACCACCGCCAAGATGCTTCTGACCAGGAGAAGAAGCCACAGGCAAAGAGAGCAAGAGTTCTGGCTGCTGTCCGTTTAAGTCTATTCAGCCTACCCACAATGCTTTGCACACCAGCACAGTCTGGATTCATGTGCAGTCCACCATGCTCCTGCACAGATCACTGCATACTTTGTCAGCCTTCTGTGGCCAAGGCTGACGTCACCACTTCTTCTTCTAGCGTTTGCCCTTCTTCCGTAGCCAGTCAACAGCGTCAGGTTGAGCCTGATGTAAAGTTTCGAGACCTCCTTTGAATCTGGAGAGGTGGCAGTCGTTGACTATGTGGGTCATAGTCTGTCTGTAGCTGCAGGGGCAGTTCGGGTCGTCTCTGGCTCCCCAGCGATGGAACATAGCAGCGCACCGGCCATGGCCTGTTCGATAGCGATTGAGGAGGGCCCAATCATAATGTGCTAAGTCAAAGCCGGGTTGACGCTTGCAGGGGTCTGTGATGAGGTGTTTGTTCTTTACCTCAGCTGACTGCCAACTCTGTTTCCAAGAGACTGGAACAGAGAAGTTCAGTGTAGGCACTGTGTCGGGGCTTCCATCCATGGTCACTGGCATATTGCATCACCACAGTCCACCACCATGTTAGCTATCAAGATCAAGCAAAGATTACTTGTTAAAATTCGGATGCTCTAGCTGGCCGGGTTAGCTTCACGGGCGGGTAACAGAGACGACCAGAGACACACGGCTGGGCAGGGAAGCTGCATTTCTTTATTCAGGAACAATGATTCATAAACTAACCCAAACTAATCACCAAACAGAACTCTGCTGCCTCTTTACCCCGCGACGGCACCAAGCACTCTCGAACTCTGGAACTCTGGAACTCTCTTGGGGTTCCTTGGGGCGGGGCCAAGCAGGCCCGCAAAACTAGCAGGACTGATCCAATTTTCTTGGCAGGGGGAGAGCTAGAACAACCCAATGTAAAGCATACAACAATTACTAAAGTCATGGGCCCCTAGGAACATACCTAAAACAGACTTGCTAGCATTTCTTTACCCTAAGATTTCTATTCTCACTTATTCTATTCCTACTGTTTGGTTACTGTTTATTTATTTCCTGCTTTATATCTTATTGCCTTTCAGCCACCAAATTACAGATGCTACTATGATTCTATCCTGACCTTTCTGGGCAGATGACCTCAGCAATTTTTTCTAGAACCTCCCCTCTCCAGAGCCCTACCCTATAGGCTGGGTTATAGATTAATCTGCCAACATCCATGTCCAGGAGAGAAGCAGTTACTCTCACCTTCTGCACCCCCAAAATAATTTTTGTCCATACTCCCAGAGGGGTAAATTATAGCAAAAGATGACCAGAGGGCTCTGAACCCTCAGGACCTGAAATATTTGTCACTAAGAATCTTGTTTTTATACCATCACTGAAAGGGAGGTGAATTTGGAAAACACCAGAGGAATTCAGGTACTGTTGTTTTTTTCTCTAAGAGAAGAGGGAAAAAGGAAGGACACTCAGAAATACTAATAGGTTTAGGTGTAATTTAGAAGAGAAGTGAAGGCAGGACCATAGAAAAAATGGACGAAAGTAAAGTCAACCCACATCTGTGACCCTGGGAAAACTACTCTATTTTCCAGTGGAGGGAATGGGGCCACAGAACTCTGGTGGTAGGAACCGTGTGAAATTATACTCCTATTATCTTATAATTATGTAAAACAATATTAAATCACTAATAAAATAAAATAAATGTTTTCAGCTTTGAAGACTATAGAGCCCCTGTTGCAAATATTCAGCTCTGCCTTTATAATGAAAAAGCAGCCACAGACAATAAACAGAGGATATGACTGTGTGCTAATAAAACTTTATTTCCAAACCAAGCGGTGGACTGAATTTGACTTGTGGGCTATGGTTTGCCAGTCCCTGATTTAAAGTAATGAGGCTATAACTGATGCAATGCCAGATGTCAAATAAGAGCTATAGGGGGAGATTATTATTTATTAAAAGATTAAGTAAAAACAAAACAAGACAAAGATTAAGTATTTATTTATTTATTTATTTTTTTAACCAGAGCACTGCTCAGCAGTGGTTTATGATGGTTACCAGGTGTGAGAGTCTCTTTGCTTGACCATTATGTTATCTCCCTTGCCCAAGATTTATTTATTTATGAGAGAGTGACCAGAGTCATGCTTCATTATATACAGTGCCTGAGATCAAACCCAGGTTAGATGCATACAAGTCCTGCAAAACGTTCATTTAACCACACCCCAGACTGTAGAGACTAGGCTTTTAGGAGAGTAGGGGAGTTCAGTTATTAGAAGGGCACTCTGACACTTTTCAATCACTTCTTATTTTCTTGAAATTCACTTATTTATTTAAAAATATTTATTTATTCCCTTTTGTTGCCCTTGTTGTTTTATTATTGTAGTTAGTATTGTCGTCATTGTTGGATAGGACAGAGAGAAATGGAAAGAGGAGGGGAAAACAGAGGGGGAGAGAAAGAGAGACATCTGTAGACCTGTTTCGCCTCTGAAGCGAACCCCCTGCAGATGGGGAGCCAGGAGCTGGAACAGGGATCCTTATGCCAGTCCTTGCACTTTGTACCACCTGTGCTTAACCCACTGTGCTACCGCATGACTCCTGAAATTCACTTATTTGCTTATTCATTCAAATGTCTATTCAGTCATCAAGTCTTCAAGAAAAAAAACATTTGCCTCTGTTAGGAATTCCGTAAGCAAGAATGACTCTGCCTATTGCTTAGAGTCCATGGTAACAGCTGCTGTCCCTGGCAAATTTTTGTTAATCCTGTAACAGGTTTCTGGAAGGCAGCCTTTGCTATAATGGTCCATAAGTGCAGGGCATAAATTTTGCTGTTGGAATGTATACTCAGGAAATCATAAAAATATTGTGATACTTTCCACACATAGTTCAGACTAATATGAAATTTCCCTCTAATAACTACTTGAAGACTTGGCTGAGCTATTGCTATTACCTTGACAGTTAAAACATTTCAGGGTTCTTGGAGATATAACTCAGCTGTTAAGACACCAACTTGTATTCCTGAGGCTCCGAGGTCACAGTTTCAGTCCTGACACTACCTTATGCCAATGTGTGTTTAGCAGTGCTCCTCTCTAATTATACATAAATAAATATCTCTTACAATCTCAGAGAATGTAGAATGTCTTTATTCTTGTTAAAATATGTCCTCCAAGAGTTTTCTTTTATTAATGTAATATATTACATTATAGACTTTAGAAAGTAGAAAAATAGGGTCAAGGAGATGGTTTTGTGGTAGAGTGCCTGTCTTGCATGTTAGAAGCCTTGGGTTCAGTTCCAAATATGACATGAGAGCAACCGAAGCAAAAATGAGTAGCATTCCATGGATGGTGGAGCAGAGTTTTGCTTGCTATCCCTTGCACTCTTTCATTAAAAAATAAAATAAAAATTTGTGTGAGAGCTAACTTACTAGTAGGACACATGTAGGACTCTGAGCTTAAATTTTGGCACTAACTTAAAAAAGAAGAAAATAAAAAATGAAATAATATTATATTTAACCCCAAATTCCTGGTACATACAGGTCCTCAGAAAATTTGTGTTACATTAATGAATAAATGTAATAAATCTCTTTTGAAAACCCAACAAGTGGAAAATCTTTGTTTTTAATTTTTTATTAGTGATTTAATAGTAACTTACAAAATTGTAAGATAATAGGGGTCTAATTCCATACTGTTTCCACCACCAGAGTTCTCTGTCTCTAGCCTCCTCTAGTAGAAACTGCAATAGTTCTCTGAAGGTCACAGATATGGGTTGACTTTATATCTATATCTGTCTGTCTATCTATATCTATGTACAGTTTTGCCCATTTTTTCCCCTATGGCCCTGCCTTCATTTCCTTTATTTCTAAATCACACCTACATCTATTACTACATTTTCAGTGATGGTATAAAATCAAAGATTCCCAGTGACAGACATTTCAGGCCCTGGTGGAACTGAGGTCCAGGGCCCTCTGGTCATCTTCCCTATTTTTTTTTCCTTCTCTGGGAGTATGGACCAAAATTATTTTTTGGGGTGAGAGGTGGGAGTACTGGCTTCTATAATTCCTTCTCTGCAGGACAAGGATGATGGCAGGTCCATCTATAACCCCAGTGGGGTAGGGCTCTGAAGAGGTGAGGTTTAAATCATGTTACTGAGGTTATTTCCCCAGGAAGGTCAGGATAGAATTATAATAGCACCTGTAACTTCACTGAAAGGCAGTAAGATATAAAGCAGGACAAAATGTTTAATAAGCAGGAGCCAAAGAGTAGGAATAGAGCAGATGAAAATAGAGGCCTTAGAGGTGGAAAGAAGCTAGGAAGTCTATTTTAGATATGTTCCTAGGGGCCCATCACTTTAATAATCTTTGATTGATCTTGATAGCTAACATGGTAGTGAACTAGGAATATTGTCTGGGAGGATGGTGTCAGAGTTGAGAATAGAACTAGAAAGTCAGATTAGGGAAGAAAGTAGCTCACAAACTAAATGGAAATCTTTATTTCCATTTATATATCTGAAGTAAATGGGAATATTTATTCTTTAGGAGTAGACTTTATTTCAGCTGTGGTGATATGGTTGATTGCCATCATATACAATTTTACTTTTGAGCAATGTCAAACAGTGAGGCTTCACCATAAAATTAGAAAGAATTGGCCTGAAAACCAGGGATTTAGGATTCTTATCTTTGCTCTGATATTAATATGTTTGGTAATGGTGGGAGTGCAGGCACTAATTCATTCATGCGTGCAGTCACCCAACCTTCTTGGCAAAAAAGAGACACAATCTTTATTATTATTTTGGGATTGATAACCTGGAATGAGTGGGTCTGAGGTGGAGTAGGGTTAGGGATGTTTACACTAGGAACTGAAGAATTTCAATGTTCTCTTCTGTATGCCAAGAGATATGTGTTGGGTGATATTCAAGATCTTGACCAATTTTAACATGACAGGGCTATGGGTGATATTGTTGCATTTGATTAGGAAGCAATATTAAAGCCACATTATATACATTCTATGATTTACTTGCTGATTAAAAATGTTTATTATTCTACTTGTTTTTCCTGTGACTTATATTTTTTACAAGACTGAGTGGTATGTTACTGGGTATCTCTGGACCATGTCCCTTTGCATGGTGCTCCCATGGTGGTGGTGGGATGGAAATCAGGTCCACAGGCATGGGAAAGTTTGTGCTCTATGGGTGGTCTATTTCCTAGCCTTTTTGTTCTTCTACTTCTCTTTTCCCTTCCCACAAATTTTATTCCTTTCTCTACTTCTTTTCTTCCTTCCTCTTTCTCATCTTGCCTCTTCTCTAATTTGCCTTCTTTTGACTTTAGAACTGGGGCTGGCTACTTACAGAGATGTCAAGGCAGTTAGTAAATTCTCTCTCTCTCTCTGTATGTGTGTGTGTGTATGTGGTATGTGAGTGTGTGTGTGTGTGTATGTGTGTGTGTGTATTTATGCATGGCTACACTACTGGACTCAAGCATTCTGGGGGCATAAAGGCATTTTTTTGAGAAACTTCTATTAATCAATTCCTGTTGTATGCTCTACATTGGGTTGTTCTAGCTCTCCCCCTGCCAAGAAAATTGGATCAGTCCTGCTAGTTTCGTGGGCCCGCTTGGCCCCGCCCCAAGGAACCCCGAGAGGGTTCCAGAGTTCCAGAGTTAGAGAGTGCTTGGTACTGTCATGGGGGAAAGAGGCAGCAGAGTTCTGTTTGGTGATTAGTTTGTCTTAGTTTATAAATCGTTGTTCCTGAATAAAGAAATGCAGCTTCCCTGCCCAGCCGTATGTCTCTGGTCGTCTCTGTTACCCGCCCGTGAAGCTAGCCCAGCCAGCTGGAGCCTCCAAATTTTAACAACAAATGGTGCCCACGTGGACCTGACCTGCGCATCTCTCATTTAAGTGAAGACAATTTGGCTACCTATGTACCATGGCCTTCTCTTCTGCTTGTGAAGAGATCTCCAAAGGCCTCTGCTCTTTCTTCACGAGACTGTTTTGCTGTTTCTGGAACATTTATCTCTGGACCACTCTGTGGTTTCCATGCGCTCGGGCGCACTCAAAACAGCCAGAGGAGTCGGGAAGAGTCAGCGGGCAAGAGGCGAGGCACGGAGCTGCCTTTTCCACCTGGTGGAACAGCCAGCCAGCCGGCTGCGCCCAGACAACCCCACGCACCGTGCCCACAGCCCCGCAGCCCGCAGGAGGCCGATGCCACCACACAGGAGCCCGATGCCAGCACTCAGGCCAGCTCACAGGAGCCGGCTCTCCACCGCGTGGCGCAGGGCACTGGACGCGTGATCCCTCCACGCTGCTTGGCCACTGCGAACAGGGTAACAGACATGGCAGGGCCATGGGGCAGGGCTGCGGTGGCCTATCATGGCTGCCACCCCTGGGCACCTAGGCCCACGCCTTCTACAAGGCTGGCCTGCCCGCCCTCATGCTATGAATTCTGGAACGATCCTGGACCTCCCGGACCCCCGGGCTCCCTGCCGAAACTGGGCACACGAGATCTCCAGCTGCTGGTCCGGTCTGAAGGCAGACAAGCTAGAGTACGCAGAGATTTGTACAGAGACCGCAACCTGAAATTCCTAGAAGTGAAGCTGCCCAAGAGACCACCACTGGACAACGCACCCCCCCAACAACTAAGACAGTACATATCTAAATTCGTGTTTGAAATGACATGTCTTCGTAACAAAGGTTTCTCTCCTTGTGCATTAATGACCATGTTTATGTGTATGTTTAAAGTTTGGTAAACAGTAACTTTAAGGCTAAATTCTTACTAGTCAAAGTTAAATGAAAAAGGTTTTCAACGTAATTCTCATAAAGATAAAATTAACTTACATTTAAAGTCTGAGGTAAAAATTAGTTAACAATCAATATATTTTAACTAAGTTGGTCTAAAGACCTGCGCACACCTAGGGTGTGTCTCCATCTTGAATGGGTATAACAAAAGGTTAAATAGACTTGTTGATATGTAAAAGTCTCAAATTCCTTCTCTATTAGAAACGTTAGATTGTGCTATGATTATGCTAATGACAAGTTTTGTTTCATAGTAAGTAAATTGCAGCCAGCTGCCTTTGGGACTCTAGGCCGTTCCCCGCCCCCATACAAATGCCTGTCGAGACAAGTATGCCCCCCCAGAGGCAAGAAATGTTTTTTTTTTAAGCTGATGAAGTTTTGCCCACAGAGGCAAAATATGGCCCCCTCAGGCCTTCCCTTGGCAGCACACTGATTCTTGTTACTTGCTTACATGTTTCTCCATGTTTGTGCCAGTTTCTTTTTTAAAAAATGCCTGTATGATATATGTTTCTGTTCCCCCCACACCCCTGATACTGTGGTCATTTAGTTAAAAAGAAGAGGGGGAAATGTTGTATGCTCTACATTGGGTTGTTCTAGCTCTCCCCCTGCCAAGAAAATTGGATCAGTCCTGCTAGTTTCGTGGGCCCGTTTGGCCCCACCCCAAGGAACCCCGAGAGGGTTCCAGAGTTCCAGAGTTAGAGAGTGCTTGGTGCTGTCATGGGGGAAAGAGGCAGCAGAGTTCTGTTTGGTGATTAGTTTGTCTTAGTTTATAAATCGTTGTTCCTGAATAAAGAAATACAGCTTCCCTGCCCAGCCGTATGTCTCTGGTCGTCTCTTGTTACCCACCCGTGAAGCTAGCCCAGCCAGCTGGAGCCTCCGAATTTTAACAACAAATTCCCAATGAGTCATGACCTCACTGGAGGTATTAAAAAGTTGGTAGATATGGGCCTAACACTAGGAAGTCTTTTCCTTCAATGTGAGAGATGTGCTGGATTGAATGGAGTCACTTTGAATAGTAAATTTTTTCTTCCTGGTTTCATTAAAACATAAGATGAGTGACCATTTATAAATACTGTGGTGTTCCCAGACCAAAAGTTGAAAACAAAATCATGTCTCAGTGAAACATTTTGACCCTGCATCAGATTTACCCTGATCCTTCCTCCAAGTACTTCAGTTGGATTATACCTCTAAGTTCAGAGTCAGTGGTCTTTATTAGATTCACTGTTTGTATTACTATGTGACATAGGCCTTTAGCTAATGTGCTTGTATTTAACTTTCTGAATTGATACTGGAAAAAAATCCTGGATGGAGAGAAGGTTTAACTAATGGCAAAAAAATGAATTTCAGTTTATCTGGGAATTTCAACTATTTAGGCTTTCCCTGTTCCTCATTTCTGTAGCTATGTCTTAATGACAAGAAGATTAAATGACACATGTTAAAGCATGTAAGGAAGCAAATACACATGTTCTTGCTGGACAGATGCTAATTTCTACCTGCTTGAACAAGCTTCCAGGCCTTGTATGGAATGTCACACTAAAGACCTTTTAAATGCCTTGACTGAGCTATTTGGCTGTACCCCATTTTCTCATTTCAAAATGTTTTAGGTTTCCTTTGCTCCGTGAAATGCATGAAAGCTGCTTCTGACCACAGAGACTAATGTGCTGTCCCTTTTATCTCCAAAACGGGCTCCCAATTGGTTCCAGGGAAAGTGATTTCCCCAAACCTGGCTGGCAGCTGTAATTGGCTTATATGTGACCCATCCATTTCCACATGCTTATTAGAGCCGGGTGCTTGGTCTCCTTAGTCCCTCCCAGGTTGCTGGACAGGGGCAATATATACTACAGACATAGTGGTAGAACTGTTGGAGGTGAATGATCTACTTCATGCATCCAATGATCTGTTGGATGGCATAGATCCAACATGGACACAACCTTTGAAAGCAGACAGACAGTGGGAAACACTGGCAGAAAAAAGATCCCATAATTCCTCTCTTCTGTATATATATTACATTTTTCCTTTTTTATTGATTTAATAAACTGACAAGATTGTAGGATAAGAGGGGCATGATTCCATACAATTCCCACCACTAGAGTTCTATATCCTATTCTCTCCCTTGAAAGCTTCCCTTATTATTTATCCTTCTGGGAGTATGGACCCAGGATCATTATGGGGAAAGTCTGACTTCTGTAATTGCTTCTCTGCTGCACATAGGTAGGTGTTGGCAGATTGATCCATATTCACAGGCTGCTTCTGTCTTTCCCTAATGGAAAGGCTCTGGAGAGGTGGGTTTCCAGGGTACATTGGTGTGGTCGTCTGCCCAGGGACGTCAGGTTGGTGTCGTGGTAGCAGCTGCAACTTGGTGGCTGAAAAGCAGTAAGATGAAAGCATGAAAAAATGCTTAATAAACAGGTAGAAATCTTCATGTGGGAAGAAGTTAGGAAGTCTATTTTAGGTATATTCCAATGGGCCCATGACTTTGGTAATTTTTGCTTGGTGGGTTAAAAGTATTGTTTGGGAAGATGGTTTCAGAGTTGAGGAAAGGGCTAGAAATCTAGATTAAAGAGTAGCTCCCAAATACAGGAAACATATATAACTACTGTTAGCTATAAACACCATCTATCTAAACCTAGGGCTCATATCCATATTTAGCACAGAAGCCTGTATAACCTCTGTATCCCTATAGGTCTGAACTCTCATTCCATGGTTATAGCTGGGAACATTCTAGGCTGCACTCATTTCAGGACCAATCTTCATTGAGTGGCAGAGTATGTTGACCCAGCCTTCCTTCAGAGAGTGGGGCAGTCCCTACCATTGTTTTCCCACATTGAGGGCAAGGTCCTATAGAGGCCCTCAAGAGGGTCCACTATGGAGATGACCAGTGATGTTTGAGAGAGGGATTTGTTAGAGGTCTAGTTCATCATATCTATTTAGGAATCCAGGATTCCCTGACTACAGCCTCAGATGATGAGGTGGCCTGGTAGTGACCAAAAGGGCCATCATTAAAGTGTGCCGGTCTCTTGCCCTTATCCAGCTTTTGTAGTCCTTACTTTATCTGACACGGCTGGACTCAGAGTGATTGAGGGAAGTGAAATAGGAAGTAGGTGAGGAGGAGATATAGTTCTAAGTAGAAACCATTTGACTAAGTACTTTATGGTGTCTTTTTTTTAGGACTTTCTACTTGTCTGCTGCACTTATTGAGTCACTGCAAAAAGTGCACTGTCATTTTATGGTATATATTTTCCCCTAACTTATGGATACATGTGTACATGTGCTCTAATGGGCCCTGATCTATATCAAGGTTCTGTAACTTTGTTAGGAAGCGCACCACCTGAAATAGTATTAAGGAGTCCTATTAGCTAGGAAAGGGCTCACAGAGTAATGGAGCTGAAGGGTTGATATCCCACACCAGGTGTCTCTGGACACAGTCCCAAGTGAAACATGTTGAAGTGGTATTGGTTGCCTTGATTTGATTGAGATGAGCAGATGTAATATCAAATAGTATGGGTCAAGAGAATCATGAAGGAAAATGAGCCAATCCCCAGACTTACCAGGACTTGGAGAAATATGGGTCTTATAGAGAATGATGACAGTTCCTTGCTGTCTTAGAGTTTAAGAAAGCAATAGATAGTTATTATTATAGCCAAGTTATTTGGGAATTCTGCTTACTTTGAAAATCCCAGGGTTAGGTTTCACTGTACCATATAAGACCTTACCATGATTTATATAATTTAATGCTATTTACAAATAACTACATCTTATATACTGACAAGACCAGTTGCTTCTTTTCTCCCTGCTCTAAGTTTATAGGTGATTTAATATTTTTTAATTTATAAAATGGAAATATTGACAAGACTATAGGATAAGAGGAGTATATTTCCACACAATGCCCACCCCCAGAGCTCCTTATCCAATCCCCTTCCTTGATAGCTTTCTTATTTTTTTATCCCTCTGGAAGTATGGACCCAGGATCATTGTGGGGTGCAGAAGGTGGAAGGCTTGGCTTCTTTAATTGATTCCCAGCTGAACATGGGCATTGGCAGGTTGATCCATATTCCCAGCCTGTCTCTCTCTCTCCATAGTGAGGCAGGGATCTGGGGAGTCAGGGCTCCAAGTCACATGGTGAGGTCCTCTGCCCAAGGAAGCCAGGTTGGCATCATGGTAGCATCTGGAACCTGGTGGCTGAAAAAGAGTTAAGATATAGGAGACCATCTGGGAATGCAACAAGGCAGGACTAGAAGGATTTCAGGAACCCATCAAGTCACCAGTGAGTGCAAATATGTGTGGCTCGTGGACACAGAGGAGCCTAGGGAGAGATTAAGTGGCTGGTAACAGTCCGGCAGTTTACCAGTTGAGGCACCACCTCCAGTCGGTTTTACTAACAAAATGATGGCTGAAAGGACTCCCCTAAGACTCACCAAATGCAACTGTGAGTCTCTATTGCTACTTCCCTCTGAGGCTTGAACATCAGGTGGGAGGCCCTGTGCTGATACCGGGGGACAGAGAACTAACCAGGAAACTCAGGAGAAGATCTACACCTTGGTGGCCTAGGGGTGGGGCTGTGTGGTGGGAGCCTTTCCATGTTGTTCTTCTAATGAGAAGATAGTGAATAGCTGTCTCAGAACCTACAGACTATAAACAGGACTTGTTTAGAAACTCACAGGGCTCAACAGTGCTGTCCAGCTTGGCAGAGAAGCTGAATCGAACCTGGAGGTTTGGGTCCTCAGGATGTGAGAGTCTCTTTGCATAACCACTGTATTATCTCTCCCCCACCCTGCTTTATCTCTTGGTCAGGAGTCAGTGATTAAGCTAAGAAGTCTACTTATAGTTTAAAAGTTCTCAGGCTCCCATATCCTACAGGGAAGGAAAAGAACAAAAGAGGCTTTTAAAGTCACTGTGCTTCAAGTCAGGGATTAAAATAATATTGAAACAACTATCAATTTCCACAACTGTGAACCCTTTAACTATTTTCCTTAGACACAAGTCACTCCAGGCAAGAGTGATCAGTAATTTGAAAAGTACTGAGAGAGGGACCTCATAACATACTATATAAAATGGTTAAACCAACAAGAAGAAATACTGGAGAAATGAACCAGGAAAAAAGTCTAGCTAAAATCCCCCCAAAGGTTGAAGCACAAAATAATGAGGTCAACATCCAAATACTAGTAAAGGAAATAATCATAGGAGTGAGTAAAGAGTTTGAAAGAATTGTCATCAGAAATGCAGAAACAACAAATGAGACTCTGGAAGAAAACACTAATTATTAGAGATCTGAAAGCTGAAATAGCTGAGCTAAGAACACAACTAGCTGAACAAGCTAAAACAGTATCAGAACAGGGTAACAAAATAGATGAACTCCAGATAATAGTAGAGGGGAGAGAGAATAGAATAAATGAGGCTGAAGACAGAATTAGCAAGATTGAGGACAAATTAAAGACAATTAAAAAATGTAAGAGATCTCAAAAAGAGATTAAGAGATACTGAGAACAACAACAGAGACCTATGGGATGACTTCAAAAGAAATAATATATATAAAAAAAGAGAAATTGAGTAAAGGAGTCCTCTGAGCTGGTTAAGGAGTCCTCAGAGTAATGAAGTTGATGGGTTGACATTCCATGCCTGACGTCTCTGGACACAGCCTGAAGTGAAGCATGCAGAGGTAGTACTAGTTGCATTGATTAGGTTCAGATCAACAGATGCAGTATCAATTGGTTTGACTTGAGAGAAGCATGCAGGAAAGTGAGCCTCATCCTAGAGGTTCCAGGACTGGGAGATGTATGGGCTTTATAGAGAAAGGGGAAGTTTCCTGCTGTCTTAGGGTTTAAGGAGATAATAGACAGTTATTGCTATAGCCAAGTTATTTGGCAATTGGGTTAACTTTGAAAATCCCATTGTTAGAATTTGCTGGATCATACATGACCTCACCTTTTATGCTATTTATATATAGCTGTATCTTATAAAGTAATGCTACCAGTTGCTTCTGTTCTCCCTGGTCTAAGCTTTTTGGAGACAACATTTCAAAGAACAAGTCATTATTAGAAATGTATTAACAATTTGAGCCCACTGCTAAAATTCAATCTGACTACCAATTTGAAATCTTAAGTGCTTAGATTGAAGGAACACATACTCAGCTTGTGGTCTATGCATCAAAAAGTTTGAGACATTCAATCAATTTTCCCCTTCTCATATTAATTAAATAGTTATTTGTGAGACTGTAAGTTAATAGAAGTATATATTAACACCATTCCCACCACCAAAAGTCCGTGTTCCCTCCCCTCCTCCCCAGTGAAGCTGAACATCTACCCTCACCATCCACCCAGAGATTTTTACTTTGGTGCCATACTCACTTTCTGTTCATCTTTCTCAACTTCTCTTTATGAGTGGGATCATCCCATACTTGTCTTCATCTTTCTGACTTATCTCACTTAACATAATTCCTTCTAGCTCCACCCAAGATGGGTCAGAGAAGGTTGATTCATTGTTCTTAATAGCTATGTAGTATATTTAATATTTTTAAAGAAGTGATTATTAGAAATGCATTAATTTAAGCCCAGTGTTAAAATTTGATCAGGATCTAATTTGAAACCTTAAGCACTTAGGTTGAAGGAGTATATACTTAGAAGTGAGGTCTATGCATTAAAAAGCTTGAGACATTCGATCTATTTTTTCCCTTCTCATATTGATTAAATAGTGATTTATAAGACTGTGAGTTAAAAAAAGACTATAAGTTAATAGCAGTGTATATTACCATCATTCCTGCCACCAAATTTCTGTGTCCCTACCCCCATCCCATATAGTAGAGCTGAAAAATCTACCTTCCCCTTCCCCCAGAGTTTTTTTTTCTTTGATGTAATACTCCAAACTCAGTCAAATTCTGCTTTGTGTTTCCTTTTATGTTATTTTTTCTCAACTTCTATTTATGAGTGGGGTCATTTCATACTAGTATTTCTCTTTCTGACTTATCTCACTTAACAAAACTCCTTCTAGCTCTATCCAAGCTGGGTCAGAGAAGGTGGGTTCATTATTCTTAATGGCTGTGTAGTATTCCATTGTGTATATATACCACAACCTTCTCAGCCACTCATCTGTTGTTGGGCACCTGGGCTGTTTCCAGGTTTTGGCTGTTACGAATTGTGCTGCTATGAACATACGTGTACACATATCTTTTTGTATAAGTACTGCATTCTAGCCAATTGCACCATTGGAGCTCCAATCTTTTTGGATGGGTGTGACTGGTTCCTTAGGATATATCCCTAGAGAGGAATTACTGGGTCATTTATGAAGCTTTGTGAGGGTTCCATTTGAAGATTTGTGAGGGTTCTCCAGACTGCCCTCCACAGAGGTTGGAATGTTGCAGCAAAATTCATGATGCTTCCTAATGCATCCACACTAGGGTCCTCCAGCTTTTATTACCAATGGTCTCTAACGCCATCTTTGAGATGTCCATTTTCCTTGTCTATGTGATTCCATAGGTGCTGTACATACTGCCAGAAAAGGTGGTCTTGATGGGTGCCATGCTCAGTCCTCAGTCATTCTATGTGTGCTTCATAGTCCTTCTGCTTGAGACTAAACCACTTCAGAAGACAAGTTTGAGACTTGGGCCCTTGACTGCCACCTCATCTGAGGGTACTTTCTCCTTATTCTTTCCCTCCTGCTGCATGTGGAGTAATTTTGTCAAAAGACTTTTTACAATATCCAAGAAGAGAAGCTTTCTTTAAAAAAGTTATCTATCTATCTATCTATCTATCTATATATCTATCTATTTACATATTTTATAGAGACAGATAAATCAATAGGGAAGGGAGAGATAGGAAGAGAGATACCTGTAGCACTTCTTTATTGCTTGTGAAGATTTCCCCCTGCATGTGGGGATGGGGTTTTTTTAACATGATTCCTTGTGCATTGTAACATGTACTTTCAACAAATTGCACCATCTCCTGGCTCTGAAGAGAAGCTTTTTGTAGGCAACTTCAACCTCAGATTTTCCAACATCAGATCTCAAAGATCTGCTGTCATCTACTAAATTCATGTTCCCACCTGACTCCAGTATTGGGAGGTGGGGCC
Organism: Erinaceus europaeus; assembly: GCF_950295315.1. Taxonomy (NCBI): domain Eukaryota; kingdom Metazoa; phylum Chordata; class Mammalia; order Eulipotyphla; family Erinaceidae; genus Erinaceus; species Erinaceus europaeus. The sequence goes on from NC_080163.1 coordinate 156,639,552, forward strand.
TTGATTTGTGTTTAGGTCATGAGGGTGGACTTCTCATGAATGTAATTAAAGTCTTTATACATGAGACCTCAGAGAGATCCTTTGCCTCTTTTGCCAAAGGCATACTAAAAGGACAAGTGTCCATGAGCCAAGTAGCATCTGGCTCTTAATCCTTAACTTAATCTTGAACTTCCCAGGCTCCAGAATTGACAAAAATAAATTTCTACTTTTTTATATCTTTATTGGGGGATTAATGTTTTACAGTCAACAGTAAATACAATAGTTTTTACATGCATAACATTTCTCAGTTTTCCACATAACAGTACCATAGCCACTAGGTCCTCTGTCATCCTTTAAAAATTTCTACTTTGGGGAGTCGGGCTGTAGCGCAGCGGGTTAAGCACAGGTGGCGCAAAGCACAAGGATCAGCATAAGGATCCCGGTTCGAACCCCGGCTCCCCACCTGCAGGGGAGTCACTTCACAGGTGGTGAAGCAGGTCTGCAGGTGTCTATCTTTCTCTCCTCCTCTCTGTCTTTCCCTCCTCTCTCCATTTCTCTCTGTCCTATCCAACAACGACAACAACAATAATAACTACAACAATAAAACAACAAGGGCAACAAAAGGGAATAAATAAATAAAATAAATATTAAAAAAAATTTCTATTTTTAAAGAACATGAAACACAAATTTTAAGGGACGTATGCACCACTACGTTCATGGTTGCACTATTCACAACTGCTAAGGGGTGGAAGCTACCTAGATGACCATGGATGGATGAATGAATATAGAAATTATGGGACATATATTCAATGGAATACTACTCTGCCAACAAAAAAGATGATATTGTATCCTTTGGGAAAAAATGGATGGAATTGGAGGTGATTATGCTTAGTGAAGTAAGGAAGTGAAAGAGAACTATTAGGTAGTTTCACTCATATGTGGAATATAGAGAACTAAACCACAGAAACAAACAAAAAAGCAGTAATTGAACTGTCACTACAACTTTGTGAGAGCCATGATGACTATTCTTGAGGGGAGGGAGTCACAGAACTATGTTTGTGGGTGCACTGTACAACTAACTATATCTCTGTAATCTTATAAGTCATCATGAAATCACTAATAAAATATTCTATTGCTGTATAAACCACCAGGTTTACAATATTCTGTTATAGTGGTCTGAATGGACTAAGACATGCAGTCCATTCTGGGTTCCCCATCCTCCTGGCCACAAGGGATGAGGGTCAGAGCAGCTCTCCAGGGAATCCCAGGGTAACTCTGCATTTTGGGGGTGACATGCATGGAGACAATCTCAGACTCATTCAACTCCAGGGATGGTCTCAGAAAGTGGGGCAACCTGTTTATTGAAGAGAAAGGTAGGCAGATATACCCCTAACTCAGGGATGGTTGAGGTATCCCAAACACAAAGCAATACAATACATAGTATTGCTATGTATTGTAGTTAGTCACATTTTGACTAACAGACTATTTGATCATAAGTAAAAGGTTTGGTCACAAGCTTTACAATGTACATTTTCCCAGAGGTAAATTGCAGGCACTCTGGAGCAGCAGGGGAGACAGCTGAGCAATCAGATATTTGCTGGCAGTTTTAAGGTTAACACAATAATCCATGGCTTTTAATTAAAGAAGGGAGGGAGCAGAGGTGGCATGTGTAGAAAGGTGCCCATGTCCAGGGGTCCAGCCGTCATAAATTCCAGAGACCAGGGGAACCTGCCCTTGTCTCGACCTGAAGGGAGAGTAGGGGGTCAATCCACTCAGACCTCATGGAAACAATGGCCTGGACTTTCCGGGACAGTGGGCCCATTCTCCAACAAAGACATTTGCTTCGCTGCTTGGGAAAATAATACATTGGGCAAGTACAAGTTAATAGATCTATAAGTTATCTATCCCAAATGGTCTTCCAGTGGTTTCCACAGATCCCTACCCTACTCTCTGAGCAGAGAGCAAATGAAGGGACTTCTTAATCTGCCTCCTTTACTTCACCCAGAGCAACAACTTTGATGTTGGCTTTATGTATTGAAGATTCTCCTAGGATTTCATTTATATGAAAGATTCTCTGGTTAAAAAAATTTTGAAACCACTGGAATAGATGATCTCCAGGGCCTCATTCAATCCTAAGGCATGTGTTTTTTGTTCTTTCCCACAAATTCAGCAACCTTATGAAAGCATCACATATTCTCTATCATTTTTTTTCTGTTTAATCAGAATCACGTTAATAAAAATATCTATACATTACATCCATAGTATAATAACCTTTTTCAGAGCATGCAGCATGTGATCTTAGAAGACATAAACTCTTGTCTGTATTTCTATTTTTAAAACATTCTTAGAACTTAAATGTTCATCTAAGGGGATGAACATTTAAGCATGACAGATTCACATACTTAGACTATACTGTATCTATACACATATGTATTTTATCATTATATATATCGAAAAAGTAATGTACGGTTATGGGAAATGTAAAGTAACATAAAGAACATACAGATGAGGCTACTGACATTCCAAATCATTGTTAACTTTTGGGAGTGTTTCTAATAATATTAAAACTATGTTTTACAAATATTAATACAAAATAGGGATGATGTAATGTTTGTAGTTTTATGTGTTGACTTTTAAAATATATTGCTGCATGAGCATTTTTCTTATGCTTTTAATTTTTGGAAAACATTTTGGTGGCTTCATGATTATAAAATAAATGTGTCATTCTTTCATTCCTGTTTTCCCTATTACTGGTCAATTTGAGAAGTTCCAAATTTGTCATGATTATGGATAAGATTGTGAGGAATATATGTGGGGAATGGCCCACTGTCTGAGAAATGCAGGCCATCATCTCTATGAGAGTCTGAGAGGGTTGACCCTGAGCCCTGTCCTCGCAGGAGGCACGGTAGTCAGGTCCTCACTTGACCTCATGACCTTAAGTGGATGGAGTTTTCCAGGATGGGAAACTTCCTTGCACATGCTTCCTCATTCCCTTTGAACAAAGGCCCTAAGTTACCATATATGGCCAACTAAAACCCATCTAAAATATCCTGGTTTTGCTTAACTTCTCCTTTCCCCCCTGCCCTGAGGTGCTCGTGATTCACCTTTAGAGAGAAGCCTGCCTATGCATGGTGAGCTTATGACCAGACCTTATATGGTAACTTCCCAGTAATGAACAAACACCTGAGAAGTCAAGACTTAACCCTGTATTATGTGTGTGGCTTAATGATTATCTTAACCTTTTTCTAACCCTTGGGTATATCTACCTGCTTGTATCCCCAAATAAACGAATTGTCTCTCTGAAGCTTCTCTGGGAGGAGGTCATGATTCCTCTCCATGCACTTGCCCTACTCAACTCCCTCTAAATATTTCTTAAGATAAGTACAAAGTTGTGAATTTATTGAATCTAAGGATATAAGTTCCCCCAAAGGCATTTTTTTTTTTTTGCCTCCAAAGTTATCACTGAGGCTCAGTGCCTGCACTACAAATCTACTGCTCCTGGCTGCCATTGTTTTCATTTTATTGAATAGGACAGAGAGAAATTGAGAGAAGAAGGGGATATAGACAGGGAGAGAGAAAGGTAGACACCTGCAACCTTGCTTCAACGCTTGTGAAGCCACCCCCCTGCAGGTGGGGAGTTGAGGGATTGAACTGAAATCCTTGCACGGGTCCTTGTGCTTTGTACTATGTGCACTTAACCTGGTGCAACACCACCTGGCTTCCTTCAAAGGCTTTTAGTGTTTCCAAAACATCTTCCAAAAAGTTTATATATACCATTTATCCTTGACTTATGGTGGTTTTATGAAAGATATTTCAACTTCACACTGGTATGAAAGCAATATATGTATTCAGTGGAAACTGTTGCTTGAATTTTGCTTCTTGATCTTTTTCCAGGGGTGGTATTTGCTACAGAAGATTGAGGATCCTTGGCAGTAGTGGAGAGAATCAGCTCCTAGCCAGTTTCATGATCACAAGGGTAAGCAACTCATACTTTAAGACTGCTTTCACATTCAGTACAACAATCAATAATTTGCATGAGCTGTGCCACACTGTATATAAAGTAGGCTTTATGCTAGATGATATTGCCCAATTGTAGACTAATGTAAGTGTTCTGAGCACATCTGAAGTTTGGTTTGGCTGAACTGTGATGTTTGGTAGGCTAGGTTAGGTACTCATGATCAACCTACGGCACTTTCAATTTGTTTGGCCATTTTATAAGGTAACCCCATTGTAAGTCAAGGGAGATGTGCTGATGGGGGCCTGGGAACTAGCTCACCTGGTAGAATGCATGTCTGCTTACTGTGCCCAAGATCCTGGAGTTCCAGCCTTGATATCATGTGGTAGAGCTATTGATGACACTGGGGGAGGGCCATGGATGGTGGAGCAGTGCTCTAGTTTCTAGTCTCTCTGTCTGTTTCTGAGAGAGAGAGAGAGAGAGAGAGAGAGGGAGAGAGAGAGAGAGAGAGAGAGAGAGAGAGAGAGAGAGAGAGAGAAAATGGGGATAGGGATATAGCACAAAGGTTATGCAAAAAGACTTTCATGCTTGAAGCACCAAAAGTTCCAGGCTCAACCCACAGCACCACCATAAACCAAAGCTGAGCAGTGCTCTGATGAACAATAAAAAAAAATACAAATACAATCTTGAGACGAAAGAACAGAACTGGATGCATCATACTCCCAGATCAAATTGTATTATAGGGCCATTGTAATCAAAACTGCTTGGTACTGGAACATGAATAGACACACTGACCAGTGGAATAGAATTGAGAGCCCAGAAGTAAGTCCCCACACCTATGGACATCTAATATTTGACAAAGGTGCCCAGACTAGTAAATGGGGAAAGCAGAGTCTCTGCAACAAATGGTGTTGGAAAAAATGTGTTGAAACATGCAGAAGAATGAAACTGAATTATTATATTTCACCAAATACAAAGGTAAATTCCAAGTGGATCAAGGACTTGGATATTAGACTAGAAACTATCAGATGCTTAGAGGAAAATATTGGCAGAACTCTTTTTTTAAAAAATTTTTTATTTAAGAAAGGATTAATGAACAAAAACATAAGGTAGGAGGGGTACAACTCCACACAATTCCCACCACCCAATCTCCATAACCCACCCCCTCCCATGATAGCTTTCCCATTTTCTAGCCCTCTGGGAGCATGGACCCAGGGTCGTTGAGGGTTGCAGAAGGTAGAAGGTCTGGCTTCTGTAATTGCTTCCCCGCTGAACATGGGCGTTGACTGGACAGTCCATACTCCCAGTGGCAGAACTCTTTTCTGCCTAAAATTTAAAGACATATTCAATGAAACAAATCCAATTACAAAGAAGACTAAGGCAAGCATAAGCCTATGGGACTACATCAAATTAAAATGCTTCTGAACAGAAAAGAAAAGACTACCCAAACCAAGAGACCCCTCACAGAATGGGAGATGATCTTTACATGCCATACCTCAGACAAGAGGCTAGTAACCAAAATAAATAAAGAGCTTGCCAAACTTAACAAGGAAACAACCTCATTTAAAAATGGGAGGACATGGACAGAAAATTCACCACAGAAGAGATCCAAAGGTCTGAGAAACACATGAAAAAAGTGTTCCACATCTTTGATTGTCAGAGAAATGCAAATCAAGACAACAATGAGATACTTCACTCCTGTGAGAATGTCATACATCAGAAAAGGTAGCAGCAACAAATGCTGGAGAGGTTGTGGGGACAAAGGAACACTCCTGCACTGCTGGTGGGAATGTAAATTGGTCCAACCTCTGTGGAGAACAGTCTGGAGAACTCTCACAAGGCTAGAAATGGACCTACCCTATGATCCTGCAATTCCTCTCCTGGGGATATATCCTAAAGAACCAAACACACCCATACAAAAAGATCTGTGTACACATATGTTCTTGGCAACACAATTTGTAATAGCCAAAACCTGGAAACAACCCAGGTGTCCAACAAAAGATGAGTAGCTGGGCAAGTTGTAGTATATATCCACAATGAAATACTACTCAGCTATAAAAAATGGTGACTTCACCATTTTCAGCCGATCTTGGATGGAGCCTGAAAAATTCATCTTAAGTGAAATAAGTCAGAAACAGAAGGATGAATATGGGATGATCTCACTCTCAGGCAGAAGTTGAAAAACAAGATCAGAAGAGCAAACACAAATAGAACCTGAACTGGAATTGGCGTATCACACCAAAGTTAAAGACTCAGGTGGGGTGGGTGGGGAGAATACAGATCCAAGAAGTATGACAGAGGACCTAGTGGGGGTTGTATTGTTATATGGAAAACTGGGAAATGTTATGTATGTACAATCTATTGTATTTACTGTTGAATTAAAACATTAATTCCCCAATAAAGAAATAAAAAAATAAATATAATATGGTGAGGTGGGGTGGTATTGCAGGTTGAGCTCTAATGGTGTGAAGCACCTGCTGGGGGGGTCACTTCACAAGCAGTGAAGCAGCCCTGTGGGTGTCTGTCTTTTTCTCCCCCTCTCTGTCTTCCCCTCCTTTCTTGACTTCTCTGACCTATCCAACAACAACAACAGCAATGAACAAGGGTAGCAAAAATGGGACAAAATGGCCTCCAGGAGCAGTGGATTCGTAGTGCAGGCATTGTGCCCTAGTGATAACCTTGGAGGAAAAAAAAAAAAGGAATGAAAAATTTGGGCCCAATACTCCCAGAAGGGGGAAGTTTTAGGGGAAGATGACCAGAAGGCTCTGAACCCCAATTCCACTGGGACCCAAAACATTTGTCACCAGGAGTCTTTGTTATTATACCATCACTGAAAAGGAAGAGAATATGGAAAACACCAAAGTAAGATATTGCTTCACTTATCTTAGAGGGAAGAGAAAGAAGGAAGGGCAGTCAGAAATAGTAATAGGTGTAGGTGTGACTTAGGAAATGAAGGGAGGGCTGTAGAAGTGAAAAAAAAAGGGTAAATATTTAAAATAATAAAAACTTCTGTTGGGCTTTTGCTTGGGTGTTATCAAAATGTAGGTTTATTAGGTACATAAAAACCATGATGGGAAAATAGGCAAGGGGGCCTGGTAGTAGTGCAGCCAATTAAGCACATCAGTGTAAGGATCCCGGTTCGAGCCCCAGCAATAACCCTGGAGAAAAAGACTAGTTAGAGATGCAGCAGGAGCCATAAGTCTTTTAACCATTCACCAGCTTTCAGCTTCATGGTGTGCTGGTCTCAGGAGAGAATAAACTAAATAGAATGAATCCCAGGAAAATACAGAGACAACCAAGTGAAGGGTGAGCAGGGGAGTGAAGAAGAGGAGAAAGGCCAGAAAGGGGAACTTCTACCAAATGCTCACTTAAATAGTATCTGATAGCCACAATTCCTTCCAAGTTTGCGTATGTCTGTCCAATGCTCGTGTTGCCAGGCTGACATCAGCTCTATGCTAATTATACTAAAGTCCCATAATTCCTTTTGCTCACCTTAAGTTAAACAGTGTTCCCAACAGGTTAAAAAAATAAATAGATATAGTATAGATATAGGTATATAGTCAACCCATATCTGCGACCTTGGGACAACTACAGCACTTCCTGCTGGAGGGAAACAGGGACACAAAACTCTGGGGATGGAGATAGTGTTGAATTATACCCCTATTTTTTAAAAAAAATATTTTAAAAATATTTATTTCCTTTTGTTGCCCTTGTTGTTTTATTGTTGTAGTTATTATTATTATTGTTATTGATGTTGTCATTGTTGGATAGGACAGAGAGAAATGGAGAGAGGAGGGGAAGACAGAGAGGGGGAGAGAAAGATAGACACCTGCAGATTTGCTTCACTGCTTGTGAAGCGACCCCCCTGCAGGTGGGGACCCGGGGGCTTTAACCGCGATTCTTACTCAGGTCCTTGCACTTTGCGCCATGTGCGCTTAACCCAATGAGCTACTACTGCCTGACTCCTGAATTATACCCCTATTATGTTATAATCTTATAAATCATTATTAAATTGCTAATAAAAGAAAGAAAAGAAAATCTGGGTCTAGGAAGCTGCTTAGCATTATCATGCATATGTAAAGTCCTGAGTTCATTCCCTGACACATTAAAAAATTGCTTGCTGTTGGGTGTAATGTTAATCAGAGCACTGTATTAATTTACTAGGTCCTCATATGTTATTTTTTATTTTATTTTTTAAATTTATTTTTTATTTAAGAAAGGATAAATTAACAAAACCATAGGGTAGGAGGGGTACAACTCCACACAATTCCCACCACCCAATCTCCATATCCCATCCCCTCCCCTGATAGCTTTCCCATTCTCTATCCCTCTGGGAGCATGGACCCAGGGTCATTGTGGGTTGCAGAGAATGGAAGGTCTGGCTTCTGTAATTGCTTCCCCACTGAACACGGGCATTGACTGGTCGGTCCATACTCCCAGTCTGCCTCTCTCTTTCCCTAGTAGGGTGTGTCTCTGGGGAAGCGGAGCTCCAGGACACATTGGTGGGGTCTTCAGTCCAGGGAAACCTGACCGGCATCCTGATGGCATCTGGAACCTGGTGGCTGAAAAGAGAGTTAATATACAAAGCCAAACAAATTGTTGAGCAATCATGGACCCAAAGTAATAGTGGAGAGGAAGTGTTAGGGGGGTACTCACTGCAAACTCTAGTGTACTTTTGCTTTCAGGTATATATTTTCCAGTAGTTTATGGATATGTGTGAACATATGCTCTCTCTCACAGAACCTGGTCTATATCTAGGTTTTGGGACTTTGTTAGAAAGTGATCCACCTGGAATGGAATTAGAGAATACTATGAAAGGAAAGGTCTCACCCGAATAATGAAGCTGAAGGGTTGTCATTCCACACGTGAAGTCTCTGGACACAGTCTGAGCTGAAGCATGTTGAGGTGGCAATCACTGCGTTGATTAGGTTGCGATCGGCAGATGCAATATTATTTGACATGGATTGGGAGAGGCATGCGGTAAAGTGGGCCCTATCCTAAGGTTCCAGGACTGGGGGAAATATAGGCTCTATAGTGGAGATGTGAGGTTCCTGCTGTCTTAGGGTTCAAAAAGACAATCGATAGTTAATGTTATCATCACATTATTTGGTAATTGGGTAAACATTGAAAAGTCCTTTTGTTAGGGTTTGCTGTATAGTACCCAGTATCTTGTATGTAGCTGTGCCATTGGTTGCTTCTGATCTACTTGCTCTAGGCTTTTGAGAGAGTCCACATATCAAATACACAGCCTATATATTAAAAAGACTCAGTCTGTGTTTTAAAAACTTCGAGAAATACAATTAATTTTTCCCCTTTCATATTAATTAACTAGTGATTTATATGACTACACTTTACTAGGAGTGTACATAAACACCATTCCCACCACCAAAAGACTGTGTCCCATCCCACCTACCCACCCCACCCCCTACCGGCCCAGGAAGCTGCATGTCTACCCCTCACCACAGGGTTTTTACTTTGGTGCCCTACTTTCAATTTAGTCAGATCCTGCTTTTAGTTTCCCTTTCAGATCTTCTTTCTAAACTTCTGTTGATGAGTGAGATCATCCCATACTCATCTTTATATTTTTGACTTAGCTCACTTAACATAATTCCTTCTAGCTCTGTCCAAGATGGGTCAGAGAGGGTGGGTTCATTGTTCTTGATAGCTGTATAGTATTCCATTGTGTATATATACCACAGCTTTCTCAGCCACTCATCTGTTGTTGGGCACCTGGGTTGCTTCCAGGTTTTAGCTACTATGAATTGTGCTGCTATGAACATAGGAGTACACACCTCTTTTTGGTTGGGTGTTATGGAGCCCTTGGGGTATAACCCCAGGAGAGGAATTACTAGATCATATGGAAGGTCCATGTCTAGCCTTGTGAGAGTTTTCCAGACTGCTCTCCACAGAGGCTGTACCAATTTACATTCCCACCAGCAATGCAAAAGGGTTCCTCTGTCCCCACAGCCTCTCCAGCATTTGTTGCTGCTGTTCTTTTTGATGTATGCCATTCTTACAGGAGTGAGGTGGTATCTCAATGTTATCTTAATTTGCATTTCTCTGACAATCAGTGACCTAGAGCAGTTTTTCATATGTTTGTTAGCCTTTTGGATCTCTTCTGAGGTGAATGTTTTGTTCATATCCTCTGCCCATTTTTGGATGGGGTCATTTGCTTTTTTGGTGCTAAGTTTGCTGAACTCTTTATATATTTTGGTGATTAGTTTCTTGTCTGATGTATGGCATGTGAAGATCTTCTCCCATTCTGTGAGGGGTCTCTTTGTTTGTTTAATAGTTTCTTTGGCTGTGCGGAAGCTTTTCAATTTTATGTAGTCCCATTGGTTTGTTTCTGCTTTAGTCTTTCTTACAACTGGGTTTATTTCATCAAAGATGTCTTTGAGGTGTAGGTGGGAAAGTGTTTTACCAATGTTTTCCTCTAAGTATTTGATTGTTTCTGGTCTAACATCCAGGTCTTTGATCCATTTGGAGTTGATTTTTGTTTCTGGTGAGATAAAGTGGTTCAATTTCATTCTTCTGCATGTTACAACCCAGTTTTCCCAGCACCATTTATTGAAGAGAGCCTCCTTCTTCCATTTAATACTCTGGGCCCCCTTATCAAAGATTAGATGTCCATAGGTGTGGGGATTTATTTCTGGGCTTTCAATTCTGTTCCACTGGTCTGTGTGCCTATTTTTGTTCCAGTACCATGCTGTTTTGATGATGATGGCTTTATAATATAGTTTGAGATCTGTGTTTGTGATGCCTCCATTTCTGTTTCTTTTCCTCAAGATGGTTTTGGCAATTCTAGGTGTTTTCAGGTTCCAGATAAATGATTGTAATGTTTGTTCTATTTTCTTAGAGAAGCTTGGTAAACTTTGATGGGTATTGCATTAAATTTGTATATGGCTCTGGGGAGAGTATTCATTTGATGATATTTATTTTTACAATCCATGAGCATGGGATATATTTCCATTTCTTGGTATCAGTTTCTATCTCCTTGAGTAGCGACTCTTAGTTTTCAGTATACAAGACTTTCACTTCTTTGGTCAACTTTATTCCTAGGTATTTGATTGATTTTGCTGAAACAGTAAATGGGAGTGATTTCTGGATGTCTTCTTCTTCAGATTTAGTGTTTGCATAAAGAAATGCCACTGATTTTTGTACATTGATTTTGTAGCCTGACACCTTGCTATATTGCCTAATAACTTCCAGTAGTCTTCTACTGGATTCTTTAGGTTTTTCTATGTATACTATCATGTCATCTGCAAATAGTGAGAGCTTGACTTCTTCTCTTCCAATCTGTATTCCTTTGATTCCTTTCTCTTGCCTGATTGCTATGGCAAGAACTTCCAGTACTATGTTAAAGAGTAACGGTGACAGTGGACAGCTCTGTCTAGTCCCCGATCTGAGGGGGAATGCTTTCAGCTTCGGTCCATTGAGTATGATGTTGGCTGTAGGTTTGCTATATATAGACTCCACTATCTTGAGGAATTTCCCATCTATTCCCATTTTTTGTAGAGTTTTGAGCATGAATGGGTGTTAGATTTTGTCAAAGGCTTTCTCTGCATCTATTGAGATAATCATGTGGTTTTTGGCTTTGCTTTTATTGATGTGGTGAATGACACTGATTGACTTACAGATGTTGAACCAGCCTTGCATTCTTGGGATGTATCCCACTTGGTCGTGATGAACAATCTTTTTGATGTGCTGCTATATCCGGTTGGCCAAGATCTTGTTTAATATTTTGGCATCTATGTTCATCAGAGATATTGGTCTATAGTTTTCCTTTTTTGTTGTGTCCCTATCAGCTTTTGGTATCAGGGTGATGTTGCTTCATAGAAGGTGGAAGGGAGTATTCCTGTTTCTTCAATCTTATGGACAAGCTTAAGAAGTATGGGTACTGTTTCCTGAAAGTTTTGTAGAATTCGTTTGTGAAGCCTGTTGCAGAGGAGTTATTCTGATGCAGTCTCCGCCCCCAGGTTTTTCTATGCCCCGCTAAATCCTAGAGTGCCCCCTTTCAACCAATCCTGGCTCCGCCCCCAGGTTTTTCTATGCCCCGCTAAATCCTAGAGTGCCCCCTTTCAACCAATCCTGGCCCTACACGTCACCCCTGGTTGTCACCCAATAAAAAGCCCCCTCACCCCTCCCCTCTCTCTCTCTGGGCTCTCGGCTCTCCCTCTCTGAGGTCTCGCTCCCTGCTCTCCCCCCGTGGTCGGCCATTGCTGGCTGGCTCCACGTGGTCTGAACCAAACCTCCCCCCCCATCCTATAATAAAGATTTGTGTACCCCTTTGCTCTGGACGTCCGCTCTCTTCTCCGCGGTGCAGCCCGACACCAGACCACCGCAACAACAGAAGCCATCTGGTATAGGACTTTTGTTGTTGGGGAGATTCTTAGTAATGGTTTCAATTTCTTTGTCTGTGATTGGTGCATTTAGGTTTTGTAGTTCTTCTTGGTTCAGTTTTGGAAGGGCATATGTTTCTAGGAATTGTTCCATTTCTTCCAGAGTCTCTTCACAGTTTGTGAAGTGACACTCCCTACAGGTGAGGAGCCTGGGGTTAGAACCAGGATCCTTGAGTGGGTCCTTGCATTTACTGCTATGTGTGCTTAAGCAATGATGAGGTGTTTGTAAAATTTCTTTAAAAACACTTTAACAGGCTGAGAGAGAGAGACAGAGAGAGAGAGAGAGAGAGAGAACAACTATTATGCAAAAGACTTTACTGGCATAGTCTTGTTTCTCTTCAGTTTTGCATAATCTTCCCCACCCCCTCCCCCCCAGGCTGCCTGTGTTTCAGCTATAGTTGATGAATTGTATTTGGGTCTCTTGTTCTATTTATTTATTTATTGGTGGGGGGAGAACTGCTCTGGAAGTTCCTTGCTTTTTCAGATCACATAAATCTTTTGCCTTTTACTTTCCTGTCTGAGGCTCTAAGGTCCCAGGTTTAATTCCCAGCACCATCATAATCCAGAGCTAAACACTGCTCTAGTATCTTTCTGTGTCTTCTTTCTGTCTCTCATTAAAGTAAATAAATAAGCAAGCAAATTAATAAAACATTAAAAATAATTTAGCATGATTAATAAAATAGCAGGCATGTGACTGGTGGTCCAGTGACACACTGTCATTGTCCACACTCTGGTGTGGATAGTTATCATTCTGCCACCAGGAACCAAGCTCCAGAAGTGACCATTACAAGTTCTTCTTCCATCTTTTCTATATCATTAACAATGGATTTACTGATTAGCACACTAATTAAAAAAACTAGTTAAACTAATTAAAAATTAGTTTCTTGGCCTGGTGAGACACCATACAGTTATACAAAAAGGCTTTCATACCTGAGGCTTTGAGTTTCCAGGTTCAATCCCCAGCATTATTATGAACCAGAACTGAGTAGTGCTCTGGTTAAAAAAAAAAGGTTCTTGGGGCTGGGCGGTAGCGCAACAGGTTAAATGCACATTGATCAAAGCGTAATGACCCATGTAAGGATCACAGATCCCTGGCACCCCACATTCAAGGGGGGTCACTTCACAAGTGGTGAAGCAGGTCTGCAGGTGTCTGTCTTTCTCTTCTCCTCTTTGTCTTCCCCTCCTCTCTCCATTTCTCTTTGTCCTATCCAACAACAATGACAGCAATAACAACAATAATGATAACAGCAATGATGAACAACAAGGGCAACAAAAGGGGAAAAAAAATGGCCTCCAGGAGCAGTGGATTCATAGTGCAGGCACAGAGCCCCAGCAATAACCCTGGAGGGAAAAAAAGTTCTTACTTGGTAATCTAATGACTGTCAGTTTGATAAATTCTTGAATAGAGCTTCATATATGTAGCTTGGGCCACAATGAATGATTTAGAGATATTCCTCTTCTTTGCATGGACCTAACAAGGTTTGTAGTTTGTACCTTTAGGGATGGTAGTTGAATAGAATCCTTAATCAGTCTTCTGCACAGACATTGGTTAAGGAAGACATCTGATGACTTGATTATAACCAGTGATTATACAATATGTCCTAATCTTCTTTGAGTAAAAAACTTCATGCAAGGATTGGTTAAAGCACCTGAAATATCAGAAAGCTGGGACTTCATCAAATCCCACAACTGGTCATTTAAACAGCTTAGTGACTGTTAATGAATGTTTATCTAATTAATGTTGATAGGTGTGACTGCTGTCAACCTAGGCCAACAGGACAGAAATTTATTTAGTTTTTTGATGCTAAATCAGAGCTCACAGGGAAGTCAGTACAGGGGTTAGGCAATATTTGTTGGTCACCTCTCTTCTCACAGGATGGCCAGCTAGTTGTCTAACATTAGCATACTATTTGATTTCAAAACTTAGTTTAAGTTTGGAGAGCAGTTTTGGTTCTTTAAACTTGCAAATAAAGCTAACAAAATAAAAAATAATGGAGAGTGTGAGAGAGGAAAGGGAGGTTGACTATAGCTTTTAGGCCTCTGTGTGTAATTTAAATTCTGATGAATCCTTTCAATGTTAGACATCCATAATGGATGTAATATGGCAAGACAAACAAAGAGTGCCTGTTCTGGAACACAGAAGCACTTGGTCCCTGATGTGGCTATGTCAAGTTACTGAAAGGCCATACTGGCTGTGACACAGAGCTCCTCATTTGCATTTCTAACTGGGACCAGAGAGATAGTCTTATGTATGAACAGGAAAGGTACCTTCCCAAATGGTATGCTTATACTCTTTTCTGTCACCTCTTTCTGAGAAGATGTTAGAAAAATTTGTCTAATTTGGTTGGCAAGAAACACTAGATGCGAAAACATATTTCATACTTCTGTTAAACACCTAAATTCAATGTCTGATGTACAGTGAGTGCCAACAAAGATTTGCTAATTGAAGGAGAAAAATTTGTTTTAGAACTTTATAGATAGACTCTATCTTTGTCTGAATTTAAGTATTTGTTTACTTATAACCCTTCATATCTATACTACTACTGAATATTTAACTTTTTTTGTTTATTTTGTGTTAGACATATGACTTTCTATAGCTTGTATGATTTAAGCCTTGTGGAAAATCAGTTATTATTTTCAAGTATAGATGAGGAAACCAAGATTACAAGAGATTAAGCTTCTTGATCCAAGTCACATGGCTATGAAGTAATTGTTTTACTTGAAGTCAGACATTCTGCTTCTAGAGCCCTGATCTTAATTTGTAAGTTATATTGTCTCAGTTATCCAGGTAGAACACTATGTATTTTAGGAGGAAAGATTCATAACTCTTCAAGTGTATGGTGCCTACCACCAAAGTATCAATAACCTTTCACCACGTGGGACCTCTTCCACCATCTACTTTGTACCTTGCCCTCTGGTAACCTTAGATCCCCAGTCAGAATTCCATAGTTGGTCTTGGTTTGACTTTGTTGGTTTCTTTGCTTTGTTTCTTTATATTCCATATGTGAGTAAAAGCATACAATATTTGTCTTTCTTCTTCTGATTTTTTTCAGCACAGTGCCCTTTGTTTTTTTCTACATTATCACAAATATTAAGATTTTGATAATTTCTTATAATTGTGTAGTATTCCATAAATACCACATCTTCTTTATTCACTCATTTATTGTTGAATTCTTACTTTTTTCATATCTTTGCTATTGAAATTGGGCTCTAGTGAACTTAGAAATACCTATATATGCATATACATATATATAGTAGCTATATATTCTTCAGACATACCTAAGAGTGAAACTACTAGATTATATTTTAACATTTTGTGAAACTTCCATACTATCATAGAGATTGGATGAATTTACATTGCCATCAAGAGCATACAAGGATTTTTTTTTTTGCATTTGTCATTTATAGTCTTTTTTTTTTTTTTTTTTTTTTTTGGTATAGCTCATTCTCATAGGTGCAAGGGGGAGTTTTCACTGTTATTTTTTTATTTGCATTTCTCTGAAATTTTTTTCCTACTGTTGGGGCTTCAACACTCCTGGCTGATTTTTTTTCCAGGGAGGGAAAAAGAGAGAGATATATAGTGAGAAGCACACAGAGAAGAGAGACAATACAACACTGAAACTTCCCCCAGTGCTCTAGTATGTAGTGTATTGGAGATTCAAACCTGGGTCACATGCATGGCAAAGCAGGCATCCTCCTAGGTGAGCTGTCTTGCAGACCCTGGTAATACACAACTTTCCCATATTCCTGTTCATCACCTACCTGTATGTCCTTGGAGAAAAATGATCTCTCCCCACCCCCCCCCCCCTTTTTGCCTTGAGGGTTATCACTGGGGATCAGTGCCAGCACTATGCTTAAAAAATTTTTTTTTTATATTTATTTATTTTCCCTTTTGTTTCCCTTGTTGTTTTTTTATTGTTGTTGTAGTTATTATTGTTGTTGTTATTGATGTTGTTGTTGTTAGATAGGACAGAGATAAATGGAGAGAGGAGGGAAAGACAGAGAGGGGGAGAGAAAGAGACACCTGCAGACCTGCTTCACCTCTTGTGAAGTGACTCCTCTGCAGGTGGGGAGCCGGGGGCTCGAACCAGGATCCTCACTATGAATCCATTACTCCTGGAGGCTATTTTTCCCATTTTGTTGCCCTTGTTGTGGTTGTTATTGTTGTTATAGCTGTTGTTGTTGGATAGGACAGAGAGAAATGGAGAGAGGAGGGAAAGACAGGGGTAAAGAAAGATAGACACCTGCCGACCTACTTCATCATTTGCTAAGTGATCCCCCTACAGGTGGGGATCCGGGGGCTTGAACTGGGATCCTTACGCTGGGCCTTGCGCTTCGGGCCATGTGCGCTTAACCTGCTGTACTACCATCCAGTCCCCCAAACCCTCCCCCTTTTTTTTTGATGGGGCTGTTTATATTGTTGAGTTATTTACATACCTCACATATCAACCTCTTGTTGGATATACTGCCTCTCTCTTTTTTAGGGATTATAAGCAGCTAAATTATATAATGTTTTCTTTTTTTTCAATTCATTCTATTGGAGGACTGATGGTTTATGGCAAAGTTGTGGACACTTGTAAAATAGTGGGTACGATTTCTCATCTCTTGGTTATGGGTATCTTTAAAACATTCTCACTCCCAATTTAGGTTCTTTTCCACCATCATGTTTCAGCCCTAGTGCCTTGTGTTTTCTTAAAAGAAGAATTTTGTGGGTATCCCTTCTTGGGTAACACTACCACTCAGAATACCTCATTATTAATATGGTTATCATTAGTGTTCAGACTGAAAAAGTTATTCTGTGTGTTCTTTTTTAAATTTTTATTTATAAAAAGGAAACACTGACAAAAACCATAGGATAAGAGGGGTATAACCACACAATTCCCATCACCAGAACTCTGTATCCCATCCCCTTTCCTGATAGCTTTCCTATTCTTTATTCCTCTGGGAGTATGGACCCAGGGTCATAATGGGGTGCAGAAGGCGGAAGGTTTGTCTTCTGTAGTTGCTTCCCTGCTGAACATGGGTGTTGGCAAGTCGATCCATATTCCCAGACTGTCTCTCTCTTTCCCTAGTGGAGCAGGGCTCTGGGGAAGTGGGGCTCCAGGACACACTGGTGGGGTCGTTATCAGGGAAGTCTGGTTGGTATCATCATGGTAGCATCTGGAACCTGGTGGCTGAAAAAAGAGTTAACATATAAAGTCAAAAAAATTGTTGACTAATCATGAACCTAAAGGATGGAATATTGCAGATGAAGAATTGGGGGTCTCCATTTTGTAGATAGTTAGTAGGCCTATTTTAGTTATATTCCAAAGGGCCCATGATTATACTAGTTTTTTTTTATCCTTAGAATCTCTGAAAATTGAAATCTGTGGAGGTTGGATTGTGATGGCAGTACCTATCACTTCTTGAATGAATACTATAGACCAAACATATCCTCAACATTACTGCTAATCCTCAAAAATGGCTTTGAGAGGTTGTTACTTCACCAACTCCATTTACAGATGAAGAAACTGAGATACTCAGATGTACATAAATGATCTTGGATCACACAATCTACCATTGAAAAAATTAGGATTTGCTAACCACTGTGCTATCTGTTCAGATCTTTGTGGGATTTGACCATAGGTCTGTGAGGTGCTCAGTTTTCTCCTGTTTTAGATAGTGTTCAAATCTATTAATGGAGGTAATATACCCGGGGATTCTATGGATGTTACCTCTGGAAGATAGCTTTGTTGTAAGACTGCCTATGGAACTAAGACACAGTTGAATCTGACTGACAGTTGAATCTGTCTGAATGCAGGTCACACATTTGCCATGGACCTACCTCTGTTGTTTTGTTGAACCTTGACTGGCTGTATTTGTACTGACACAATAAATCCCATCATTAGGGGACAGAAGGAACAGCTTAGCCTCCAATCTTGGGTAAGACTTGGCATTCCCTAGCTATATTCCTTGACTTAGATTATTACTCTTACCAGTAATAAAAAATTAATTTTAACACTTGAGCTAATTGGGATAAAAAAATGTGACATCCAAACCAGAAATAAGCCTAATGAAGCCCATTAAACAACTTAATGATTACATAATTATGTTCATTTAAAATGTGGGAATTGATTACTCTCAAATTAATTTTACCATCTCTGTACTTTTAGAGAACATTTATTTTGAAGAAAATGAAGTATTAGTTTCATTTCTATGGGCACTCTGCCATTAATAATCATGTCTCATTATAATGAGAAAATGTTGTGTTTTGAATAAGTTCATGCGACCATATATTTCCAGATAACAGATAAGCTTGTTCAGTGGAGAGATTTACGCTTTTGAAAGGGTCTTACTAATTTGAATCATAAAATGTATAAGTGGAGGATTGATGTGCTGCTCAGTGAGCAGAATATGGATGAGAAAATCTGGTGCAATCCAGCTAATTAGTAGCTGGATCAGCTTGTCCTGGACACACCAGACTAGTTGCCAAATCAGGCATTATGGCACATGAACAACTGGAAAAAGACTTCACATTAGACATATATTGAATTCTTTTTTCCAGTATTTTTGCTTCCCTCTTTCCAACAGCCTTCAATTTCTATTTGGGAATCACTCTCATTTTAAGTTAAAAGACTGCTTTTAGAGACTTGAGGAATGTAGCACATTAGCCCACATTAACCACTTTACTAACTACTGTAGAGGTGGGCATGAGAGCTCAGACTGTTCAATTAGAATGATTTTCATGACCATTGCAGGAAATCCTGGGACTAGACTCTTTTGTGGATATAAATGAAGAAGCAAATGGGTAGCACTTTGGAACCACAGGGCAGTCCGTTGTAGGATGTAGTTGAAATGAAGAAGGTAGATCTAAGACAGAAGAAAACCAGATTCTAGTTACAGTGTTGAGTACAGAAGCCAGACCTTCCACTTTCTGCAACCCACAATGACCCTGGGTACTTGCTCCCAGAGGGATAGAGAGTGGAAAGGGGGTGGGATATGGAGATTGGGTGGTGGGAATTGTGTGGAGTTGTACCCCTCCTACCCTATGGTTTTGTTTATTTATCCTTTTTTAAATTAAAAAAAAAGAATAAAATTTTTCCCCTGGAATCTACTTCTAAACATTTTTATTATAGAAACCATTAAGTTCCTTCTGTTGTTGAAGTCATTGTTGCTTGCAATTGAAAACATCCTAGAAAGGTAATGATTTAATAGATTGCATGATTTTTTTTTTTTAAACAGCTGTGTGCTTTTTGGAGCCATAGAGTTTCAGGCTTGGGAGAAACTTTCAGGGTCACCAGATGCAGCAGGAATAAAAGGTAATGATCTGAGAAGTTGACTTATGGTCTAGTATGACTGTATGACTTTATACTTAAAACAATTATTTATTCTGCCTGTGTGATTTATTTATTAATGAGAAAGAGAGAGAGAGAGAGAGAGAGAGAGAGAGCGCCAGAATATCACTCTAGCACAAACAATGCTATGGATTATTCAGGACTTTATACTTTTTATTTATTTATTTATTTATTTTATTTATTTATTCCCTTTTGTTGCCCTTGTTGTTTTATTGTTGTAGTTATTATTGTTGTTGTCGTTGTTGGATAGGACAGAGAGAAATGGAGAGAGGGAGGGGAAGACAGAGAGGAGGAGAGAAAGACAGACACCTGCAGACCTGCTTCACCGCCTGTGAAGCGACTCCCCTGCAGGTGGGGAGCCGGGGTTCGAACCGGGATCCTTATGCCGGTCCTTGTGCTTTGCGCCACCTGCGCTTAACCCACTGCACTACAGCCCAACTCCCAACTTTATACTTTTTTTTTATTGCCACCAGGTTAATTTCTGGGGTTCAGTGATTGCATAATGAATCCATTGCCCTGGCAGCCTTTCCCTTTTCTTTTATTAATAGGACAGAGAGAGATTGAAAAGGAAGGGAAGGACAGAGGAGAGAGAAAAACACCTGCAGCATTGTTTCACTATAGGTGAAACATTTCCCACCGCAGGAGGGGACAAGGGCTTCAACCCTGCTCTTTACACATGATGACATGTATACTCTATTCATTATGCCACTGCTTGTTCCCAGGACCTCATACTTTTAAGTCCAATATTGTAACCACTGCACAGATTTTATATATTTTTAGGCTATTGTGGAGACTCTAGACCAAAGTTCTATTTGAGGGGGTGATGGGGTAGAGCCATCAAACCATGAAATGGGCAGGATTGGTTAATGAGGTTACTCTCTGTTGTCAGGAAGCCCTGACATGAGATTCTTATTTCTACTATGCAATCTGGGCTATTTCTGCACCTGTAAAATAGGCATAATAGCTGCTTTGTAAGTTCTGGTCTCCCTCTTTTAATGTATGTGTGAAAGCTGGGATGGAGGATGTTTATGAAAGGATCTTGTGTGAGGCACATAAACAGAGCATAATCCTGGTCAGTTTTATTCACCTCTTTTTTTGAAGCCAGGAAATCTTTGCTGTGCTAATGCTGTTCTCTTTGTTCCTAGTTTCACCATTCATGTCTCAGGGATTTGATTCCTGTGAAGATGCAAATATCTCTGGAATATTTATTAGCCATTTACACCTTGATAAAATGTGATTAGCAGTAGTTTATAATTTAGGATCAGTGAGAGATAGAAATAAGCAGACTTTGATGAGAAGTAAGAGATTAGAGTACTTGTTCCTGAATGTTAGAGAGTATGCTTTGAAGGAAGAGAAAAGACTCAGGATAGAAACATATATCCACTTTTGCAGGCAAATGTTTTAGACCTTTTCTGGGGTATCTGAAACATATAAACAACATTTGTGTCTTTGTAGAGACACAGCATGAGTGATGAACTCTAAGAATCTAGAATGGTCTAATTATCTTAAACTACTCCCTGTGTGGATCAGTAATGATGCTCCTGTTCTTAGGGCAAACTTGAAATATGTGTATCATGTTATGTAGAGAAACTGACTCTGTCATAGATAAGGGGCTTATTCATTTATTTTAATATTTATTTATTTTGCTTTCAGGGTTATCACTGGGGCTCAGAGCTGGCACTACAAATGCATGGCACCTGTTGGCCATCCCCCCCCATTTTATTGCATAGTACAGAGAGAAATTGAGAGGGGAGTGGAAGACAGAGAGGGAGAGAGAAAGAAAGACACCTGCAGACCTGCTATGCCACTTGTGAAGCATCCCCCATGTTGGTGGGGAGCTGAGGCCTCGAACCTGGATCCTTGTATAGGTTCTTGCACTTAGCGTTATGTGTTTAACCAGGTGCACCACTGCCTGAACTTTATTTTTTATTTTAATTTTTATTAGTGATTTCACAATGGTTTACAAGATCACAAAATTATTCGGGTATAGTTCCACTCAGATTCATCACCACAGTTCTGTGCCCTCCTCCCCTACTCTCTCTCATCCCCTCAAAGATAATCACTACATTTTTTCACAGTCTTAGCAGCAGTTTGATATTTCTTTTAAAATAAGTACATATGTTTCAGTTATTTTTATTGCACATATAAGCAAAACCATCCAGTAGTTGTCTTTCAGGGAAATACAGGTCATTTGGTAACATACATGAGCTATAGCAACAAGAGTTGAACACAAACACCAAATTAAAGAACTTGAGGATATTACATATGATAGGAAGAATGAGAATAAACAAAAATATGTAAGAAAGATTAAAAAGTACTAGAGAGAAAATTACATAATTTAGAAGACATAGAGAACTGTATGCATATAAATGTGTTATATATAAAAGTATTATACATATAATTTAAAGTAGATAGCATATAATTTAAAAGCCATTCCTTCCTTCCTTCCTTCCTTCCTTCCTTCCTTCCTTCCTTCCTTCCTTCCTTCCTTATTTTCCTCCCTCTTTCCTTTCTTCTTTCTTTTTTTGCCACTTATTTTTTGCTGGGCTCAGTGCCTGCACTATGAATCTACCATTCCCAGTGGCCATTTTTTTCTTTCTTTCCTTCCCCCCTACCTTGATCAGAGAGAGATAATTTGAGAGGGGATAAAGATAAAGATAGAGAAGGAAGGAGAAGAGAGACAGTTGCCGACCTGCTTCATTACTCATGAAGCATCCCCCTGCAAGTGGGAGTGAAAGTTGAACTTGCATCTTGTGAATGTGCACTCAACTGGGAATGCCACTGCCATGACCCTAGAAAGTCTTAAACTGTTCTTATCTCACCATTCTTTTCTTGAATGTCCTCTATTCCTTTCTTCCTTTTATTTCATACTTTAAAATAGTCTCATCTTCAGGTGTGGAATGACAACACTTCAGCTTCATTACTCAGGTGAGACCTTTCCTTTCATAGTATTCTCTAATTCCATTCCAGGTGGTTCACTTCCTAACAAAGTCCCAAAACCTAGATATAGACCAGGTCCCCTGAGATAGAGCATATGTTCACATGTATCCATAAACTAGGGCAAAATATATACCTGAAAGCAAAAGTACACAATAGTCTGCAGTGAGTACCCCCCAACACTTCATCTGCACTATTCCAGCCTTTAGGTCCATGATTGGTCAACAATTTGTTTGGCTTTGTATGTTAACTCTCTTTTCAGCCACCAGATTCCAGATGCTAACATGATGCTGACCAGACTTCCCTGGACAGATGACCCCACCAATATGTCCTGGAGCTCTGCTTCCCCAGATCCCCAACCTACTAGGGAAAGAGAGAGGCAGGCTGGGAGTATAGATCGAGCAGTCAACCTCAATGTTCAGTGGGGAAGCAATTACAGAAGTCAGACCTTCCACCTTGTGCATCCCACAATGACCTTGGGTCCATACTTGCAGAGGGATAAAGAATAGGAAAGCTATCAGGGGGAGGGGATGGGATATGGAGATCTGGTGTTAGGAATTGTGTGGAGTTGTACCCCTCTTATCCTACAGTTTTGTTAATGTCTCCTTTTTAAAATAAATAAAATAAGATAAAATAAAATTGTCTCATATTTTTATAACTTGTGTTTCAGGATCTGCTTTATCATTTTGTCTTTCTCGGTGGCACTTCTTTAAGTAATTATTTCAAGGCAAGTCTGGTAATGGCAAAATCCTTTAGTTTTTGTGTATCTACTACTATTTTCTTGTTCCTCTGTATTTAAATCATAGTTTTGCAGGGTAAAATTTGCATGGCTAGCCACTGTTGTCTTTAAAAATGTTGAATATACCACTCTACTCTCTCCTGGCCTCCATGACTCCTGCAGAAAAGTCTGATGCAAGTCTGACTACAGTGCCTTTCCTCTTTCCCCTGGCAGCTTGTAAAATTTTTCCTTGTCCTTGACTTTTGATAATTTCACAATAATGTCTCATGGTGTTGACCTATTTGGGTTTAAGAATTTGGATGCTCTTTCTGTTCCCTGAACATCTACATCCTGATCATATTCCAGATTTAGAAAACATTTCCACCATTATTTCTTTGAATATACTTTCTGCTCCCTTTTTTCCCTCTTCTCTGTCTGAGAAGACTCCTATAATTATGATACATGTACTCTATCCCTTAGGCCATGGTCTATATTTAGATTCTGTAACTTTGTTTAGGAAGCTGTTTCTTTTGTTGATCAGCAGGTGGTGCTGGGTTTGCTTTGTGTGTAAGTTGAGGGCAGAGGGGAGGAGTTTTGAAGAAATGATGTAGTACTATGGAGACTGATGTTTCTTAAACAGAAGTGTGTGTGTGTGTGTGTGTGTGTGTGTGTGTGTGTGCATGCATGTACCTCAAATCTCCTTCTCTTTATAGACTGTTTCCTGAAAATGGAAACTGCAGTGAAGTCAAAGTCCCTTTCCTGACTGCAGGGCAGTCTTACCTTGAACACCAGTGTCTCTGGCAATGGAGCACCTTAGAGTTCGGTGGATCCCCCTGCTGTCATAAAGGTACAATAATACCTGAGTCCACCAAATGTTTCCCCAGGTTTTGCTCAGGAGACTGTCAATTCCAGGATTCTAAATAGTAGTTTTGAGCCCCTTTAAAGAATTGTTAGTGCGGGTTGCATTGTATTGTTATATGGGAAACTGGGCAATGTTATGCATGTACAAACTATTGTATTTACTGTTGAATGTAAAACATTAATTACCCAATAAAGAAATTAAAAAAAATAATTCTTAGTGATTTAATAATGATTTACAAAATTATGAGATAACAGGTATAATTCCACCCTGTTCCCACCACCAGAGTTCTGTGTCCCCATTCCCTCAATTGGAAACTGCAGTAATTCTCCCAAGGTCACAGATATGTGTTAACTATTATTTCTATAACTATTTATCTATAATTATATATATTTGCCCATTTTGTCTATGATCCTGTTTTCTCTTCCTTTCTAAGTCACACCCACATCTGTTACTACTTCTGAATGTTGTTTATTTCTTCTTCTCTCTCTGGTTCCTGATGGAATTGTATTTCAGAGTCCTCTAGTCATCTTCCTCTAACATTTCTCTCCCTCTAGGAGTATGGACCAAAAAATCTTTATGGGGTATAGAATGTGGGAATTCTGGCTTCTGTAACTGCTTCTCTGCTAGACATGGATATTGGCAGGTTGATCCACACTCTCAGTCTGATTCTATCTTTCTCTAGTGGGCTAGGGCTCTGGAGAGGTAAGGTCCCAGGACACATTGGTGAGGTTACCTGCTCACAGAAGTCTGATGGAATCATTATAGCATCTGAAATTTGGTGGCTGAAAGACAGTAAGATATAAAACGGGACAAAATGTTTACAAAAGAGAAACCAAAAAAGTAGGAATAGAGTAGATGAGAACAGGGATCTTAGGGTAGAAAGAAGATAGGAAGTTTATTTTGGTTATGTTCCTAGGGTCCCATGACTTTAGTAATCTTTGCTTGAACTTGATAGCAAGCATGGAAGTGGATTAGAAATATTACCTGGGAATATGGGCCAGAAAGTTGAATTATGGCAGAGAGTAACTCCCAAACTTGAAGAAAATATATAAACACAGCTGTTTATGCCATCAATCTGATCCAGGGCATATATATCACTTAGTACAGGAGCCTGTGTAACCTCTGAGTCCCTGTCAGTCTGAGCTCACAGCCCATGGTCATAGCTGGGAACATTCTTTTCTTTTTTTTTTTTTTAATTTTTATTTATAAAAAGGAAACACTGACAAAAACCACAGGATAAGAGGGGTACAACTCCACACAATTCCCACCAGAACGCTGTATCCCATCCCTTCCCCTGATAACTTTCCTATTCTTTATCCCTCTGGGAGTATGGATCCAGGGTCATTATGGGGTGCAGAAAGTGGAAGGTCTGGCTTATATAATTGCCTCCCCGCTGAACATGGGCATTGACATGTTGATCCATACAGCTGGGAACATTCTAAGCTGCACTCATTTCAGGACCAGTCTTCCTTGAGTGGCAGGGTAGGATGTCCTAGCCTTCCTTCAGAGAGTGGGGCAGTACCTGTAATTGTTACTTTATAGTGAAGGCAAGGTCAAACTATATTCGGTGACTGAATGATTCTTTACAGGCTCTTTAAAGCTGTCATGTGGATTTGAAGCAATTGCAAATATGGTGCCCACTGGCTATGCAGTGTCTCTTGCTTGAATCCTTCTCTCCCTGTCCTCCTGCTCCTGCTGTTCATGTGCAATTACCAACCTTCAGATAGTGTGTCTCTTCCTTTATAATAAATCCCAGCTATTTTCTGGTACAATTTGTTGAGTTATTATTATTATTTTTGTAATATTTGCTTTCTGAGGGAGGATCAACTTCTTGGGAGACTAGGTTGTCATAGCTCTGTCCTGGAAATTTTGGGATATATATATATATATATTTAAAATATTTATTTATTTATTATTGGATAGAGACAGAGAAATGGAGATGGGAGAGGGAGATAGAGAGGGAAAGAGACAGAGATCCCTGCAGCCCTGCTTCAACTCTTGTGAAGTTTTCCCCCTGTAGGTGGAGACCAGGGGCTTGAACTTGGGTCCTTGCACACTGTGAAGTGAGTGCTTAACCAGGTACTCCACTGCCTGGTCCTTCAGGATATACATTTTTTTTAATTCTTTTTTTTTTTAATTTAAGAAAGGATTAATTAACAAAACCATAGGGTAACTCCACACAATTCCCACCACCCAATCTCCATAACCCACCCCTCCCCTGATAGCTTTCCCATTCTCCATCCCTCTGGGAGCATGGACCCAGGGTCATTGTGGGTTGCAGAAGGTAGAAGGTCTGGCTTCTGTAATTGCTTCCCCACTGAAGATGGGCGTTGACTGATCAGTCCATACTCCCAGTCTGCCTCTCTCTTTCCCTAGTAGGGTTTGTCTCTGGGGAAGCGGAGCTCCAGGACACATTGGTGGGGTCTTCAATCCAGGGAAGCCTGGCCAGCATCCTGATAGCATCTGGAACCTGGTGATTGAAAAGAGAGTTAACATACGAAGCCAAACAAATTGTTGAGCAATCATGGACCCAAAGCTTAGAATAGTGGAGAGGAAGTGTTAGGGAGGTACTCACTGCAAACTCTAGTGTACTTCTGCTTTCAGGTATATATTTTGCAGTAGTTTATAGATACGTGTGAACATGTGCTCTCTCTCACAGAAACTGGTGTATATCTAGGTTATGGGACTTTGTTAGAAAGTGAACCACCTGAGATGAAATTAGAGTATACTATGAAAGGAAAGGTCTCACCCGAGTAATGAAGCTGAAGGTTGTCATTCCACATATGAAGTCTCTGGATACAGTCTGAAGTGAAGCATGTTGAGGTGGCAATTGTTGTGTTGGTTGTTGTGATCGGCGGTTGCAATATTATTTGATATGGATTGGGAGAGGCATATGGGAAAGTGGGCCCTATCCAAGGGTTCCAGGACTGGGGGAAGTAGGGGCTCTATAGTGGAGATGTGAGGTTCCTGCTGTCTTAGGGTTCCAAAAGACAATCGATAGTTAATGTTATCATCACATTATTTGGTAATTGGGTTAACTTTGATCTATACCCTCAGCCTGTCTATCTTCCCCTAGTGGGGTAGAGCTCTAGAGAGGTGAGGTTCTAGGTTATGTGGATGAGGTTGTCTGCTCAAGGAAGCTAGGATAGAATTACAATAACATCTGCAATTTGGTGGCTGAAAGATATAAAGAAAGACAAACAAAACAAAACAAAACAAAACAACCCCAAAAGAGTAGGAATAGAGCAGATAGAGAATAGGGGCCTTAGGGTGGAAAGAAGTGTTGGAGGTCCATTTTAGGCATGTTCCTAGGGTTCTATGGCTATCATAGTTTTTGCTTGAGTTTGATAGCTAACATGAAGTTGGATAAAAATATTGACTGAGAAGATGGTGTCAGAGCTGATAAAAGGGCTGGAAAGTTGGATTAGGGCAGAGAATAGCTCCAAATCTTGAAGAAAAATCTATGAGTAAAATTAATGGTTTACCCCATCCTCCTGACCCAGGGCCCATGTATATTTATATATATAGCAAAGGAGACTGTATAACCTCAGATTCTCTGTTGGTCTGAGCTCACAGTTCATGGTCACAGCTAGGAACATTCTAGGGGACACTCATTTCAGGACCAATCTTCCTTGAATGGCAGGGAAGGATGACTCAGCATCCCTTCAGAGAGTGGAGCAGTCCCTACCAGTATACCTTTATAGTGAGGGCAAGGTCCTAGAGAGGTCCACAGAAGGCTTATGCTGATGTTCCTGATGGAAGTGACCAGTGATGATGAATAGATAGATCTGGGAACCTCAGGCATGCAAGTCTAGTGTTCTACTGGATAAGTTATTTCCCCAGCTACTGAAATTAATTTTAATAGCATTCTTATTTAATGCAGTGGATTTTTATGTTTATGCATGTATTTAATATAAAGGTTCTCAAGTGATAGTTTGTAGTTTTTCTTCCCCGCTGAGTTCTTGAAGTCTGGCATGTATTTTACACTGATAGCAAGCATATCTCCATAGGAACAGGCACATTTCAGATGCTTCATTCCTACATATGTCTGGTGGCTCTTAGTGTAAATCTAAAGAATTATATCACTATGATGGTGATGATGATGATAATGAGAATGATATGACTTCTATTATTTTTATGCCTTGTGATAATAAGGTCCTTTATATACACACTATCTTTTTCTAACTTAAAAAATGTTAACTTTTAAATTGAGGTAACATGTATTTGGAGTATATTTCACATTTCTTCTAAATGTATGTCATCACACCAAAATACCAATATCTTTACACTACAGAACATATGAATTCAAAGCCATTAGTGTGAAACATACATTATTCTATGTTTTTTTTTGGGTAAAGAAACTGAAGGTTCAGTAAAGTTATATATATAAAGGTAATTATGTAGTAATTGATAGTAATGTGATAGTAATATGATAGTAATGTGGATATGTATGGGCAATTCCCAAGATTTAACTTTAGCTTGCCTTTTCTTTCTTTTTTAAATATTTTATTCATTCATTTATTATTGGATAGAGACAGAGAGAAAATGAGAGGGGAGAGGGAGAGATAGGGAGGGAGACAGAGAGATATTTGCATCCCTTATTCAACTCTTGTGAAGTTTTCCCCCTTCAGGTGGAGACCAGGGGCTTGAATCTGAGTCCTTGTGCACTATAATGTGTGCACTTAACCAGGTACACCACCACCTGGCCCTAAGCTTACCTTTTCTTTAGTTATCTCTCTTTTTTGTCATCAAAATTTTCACTGGACCTTGGTGCTTTCTTTTATTTGATAGGACAGAGAGAGATTGTAAGGGAAGGGTGATATATATATGGAGAGAGAGAGAGAGAGAGCGATAGAGAGATAAAGAGAGATGACTGTGGCATTGCTTAATCACTGGTGAAGCTTCTCCTATGTAGGTGTGAACTTGATGTGTGTGTTCAGCTAAGTGCACTACACCCAGCCTCCAAACCAGTTTTCTGGGTTACACACACACACACACACACACACACACACACACACACACACACACACACACACACACCATAAACTTCCCCCAAACTGGGAACTCCAATTCAAAGAACGATTTTTTTGAATCAGTTGAGAATAAGCTGACAATCTGACCCTTGGTTTATGAACAGCTTGATGTGAATTTCACTGACTGACTCTGAAAGAACAGCACACGATAAAAATAAACACACGATAGTGAGTTTTGTATAAGGTTAAAAGTATTCAATATAAATCATGGTGCTTTGTGGCCTTGTATATGCTGGGTATGATCATATGTCTATTCTTTTGTGGAATTATGGGTACATTTGATCTGATTAATTTTACACATTTATCTGAAAATTTCCAGCATCTACAAAAATAAACTAGTATAATGAACTAGTCTAATGAACCCCATGATGTTCTACAAACATCAACTAGCAATCTGATCTTGCTTTATCTAACATGCTTTTGTACTCTTCCCATACTCTGTTGGATAAGTTAAAGACAAAGGGTAGATGCCATATGATTTTATACATAAAGACTTCAGTATGTTTCTGTATAAAATCTATAGAAAAATAACCACAGAGCTATGGTTATTTTAAATATTTATTTATATAGATTTAAAAAAATTTTCTGAGTTAGAAATCAAACATTGGTTCCCTAAAATTATTTTGGCATAATATTTTTGGCCAACAATGTTTTTGGATAGTCCATAACATTCTAAATATCTGGGACTTGCTAGTGAATCTGTTGCTGCAATGACCTTTTTCACTTTAGCTGGGACTCTGTAGCAGCACCATATCTCACAAACCTTGCAAATGCAGCAGACTCCAGGTTTCTGAGACCTGAAGCTGATACAGTTTTGGAACTCTCTAAAGACAAATAATAGAAAGCTAGCAATACAAAAATAACATTCGAAACTGAATAAGTTTTTAGCATCTCAATTTCAGGTCAAAAAGCTGGCGAATACCATAAACATCATGGAATAAAAAAAAACAAACCAAAAAAAACCACAAAAAACCAAACGGTGTTATAAACGAATAGCCTGAATCACATCTATAATAGCGTCCCCCCTAATTTCCTTGTCTGCACACTTTGATTGCTTCTCCATATGACAAAGGCAGTATAATATTATGTTTAGTAGAGAAAAATAGAAAGATAATTCAGTTTCCCTCAAAGATTCATGTTTAATTTTTTTTTTTTAATCGTTGGTGCTGAGTGACTTGACACACACACAGTCTTGTTATTTGTTGTATCACTTGGGGTTTGTGTTCTTGTTTAATCAACTCTGTTTCTTGAGATTCCATCAGCAAAGTTGCATTTATCACTGCAGTCTGTGCATGCTTGAATTCACTCATGATGGGAGAGAACATTCATTATGATTAGGGGTCAATGAGAGCTGAAACTTCTGCTGACAAGTTTGTACATTAAGCGTTAGGTGAATTTTCTAAAGACTAGTTTCTGATTCTGCATGTTGAATTCTTTGTTGCTTCTTACATCTCACAGAGTTCCAGACCTGGGCATCAAAAGCATATATTCATGTTTTTATTGGATCTGTGGGCCTGCATCTTTGAGTCCCAAGACGAGTGGTGAGTTGCAGGTGCATTCCTGGAAGTCACTTATATTCAGGATAGTTAGTCATGAAAATGACTTTGATCCACATATGCTTAATTTACTAACCCCAGAGAAGATACATCTCTAAGATAATTCTCTACAAGTAAACTCCCCACCCCCCATATCTTCAGCCTTTTTTAAAGACCCAGCACAGAAGAAATGTGATGGCGATTTCAGAATAGAAATCTTATTTATTTATTTATTTATTTATTTAAGAAAGGATTAATTAACAAAACCATAGGGTAGGAGGGGTACAACTCCACACAATTCCCACCACCCAATCTCCATAACCCACTCCCTCCCCTGATAGCTTTCCCATTCTCCATCCCTCTGGGAGCATGGACCCAGGGTCATTGTGGGTTGCAGAAGGTAGAAGGTCTGGCTTCTGTAATTGTTTCCCCACTGAACATGGGCATTGACTGGTCAGTCCATACTCTCAGTCTGCCTCTCTCTTTCCCTAGTAGGATTTGTCTCTGGGGAAGCTGAGCTCCAGGACACATTGGTGGGGTCTTCAGTCCAGGGAAGCCTGGCCAGCATCCTGGTGGCATCTGGAACCTGGTGATTGAAAAGAGAGTTAACATACGAAGCCAAACAAATTGTTGAGCAATCATGGACCCAAAGCTTGGAATAGTGGAGAGGAAGTGTTAGGGAGGTACTCACTGCAAACTCTAGTGTACTTCTGCTTTCAGGTATATGTTTTCCAGTAGTTTATGGATACGTGTGAACATGTGCTCTCTCTCACAGAAACTGGTGTATATCTAGGTTATGGGACTTTGTTAGAAAGTGAACCACCTGAGATGAAATTAGAGTGTACTATAAAAGGAAAGGTCTCACCCGAGTAATGAAGCTGAAGGGTTGTCATTCCACACATGAAGTCTCTGGACACAGTCTGAGCTGAAGCATGTTGAGGTGGCAATCGTTGCGTTGGTTAGGTTGTGATCGGCGGATGCAATATTATTTGGTATAGATTGGGAGAGGCATATGGGAAAGTGGGCCCTATCCAAGGGTTCCAGGACTGGGGGAAGTAGGGGCTCTATAGTGGAGATGTGAGGTTCCTGCTGTCTTAGGGTTCCAAAAGACAATCGATAGTTAATGTTATCATCACATTATTTGGTAATTGGGTTAACTTCGAAAAGTCCTTTTGTTATGGTTTGCTGTACAGTATCCAGTATCTTGTATATAGCTGTGCTATTGGATGCTTCTAATCTACTTAGTCAAGGCTTTTGAGAGAGTCCGCATATCAAATACATAGCCTATATATTAAAAAGATTCAGTTTGTGTTTTGAAAAACTTTGAGACATACAATTGATTTTCCCCCTCTCATATTAATTAACTACTGATTTATATGTCTACATTTTGCTAGGAGTTTACATAAACACCATTCCCACCACCAAAAGACTGTGACCCATCCCTCCCACCCACTCCCACCCCCCACTTTCCCAGGAAGCTGCATGTCTACCCCTCACCACAGGGTTTTTACTTTGGTGCCCTACCAGAATAGAAATCTTAACTATGACTACAATGCCTTGTTTTTCTGTACTAGACTGAAATTTATAATGTTATGAGCACATTGTTAAGGATTTATAACTTGATGGAAAAATTCTGTCCCTAACTGCATATCTGACATTACCTACTACAGCTTATTAATTATCCATTCTATTCTAGGCACACTAATTTTTTTCTTGTGTCTAAATTATACAAAGCACTTTCTACCTCAGGTCCTTTGTACCTGTTTTTCTGTCTGCCTGGGATATTTCCCCAAATATCCACACATAACTTACTCCCTCATTTTCTCAAGTTTGCTGCTAAAATATAAAATTATCATCATCTCAAAAGTGCCCCGAGACTCCAGCACTCCTTTTTTTTTTACCTTATTCTGCCTTTCTTGGCAACACCATCTTTACACAGTGTGTATTTATTTATTTGCCTATTGTGTTTCTTTCTTTGTAGGCTCACAAGAGCAGGGAT
This sequence comes from Erinaceus europaeus, assembly GCF_950295315.1. NCBI lineage: Eukaryota > Metazoa > Chordata > Mammalia > Eulipotyphla > Erinaceidae > Erinaceus > Erinaceus europaeus. The sequence goes on from NC_080163.1 coordinate 156,672,303, forward strand.
TTTATTTTGTTCACTGCTGTGTCCAAGTGTATATAGCAAAGGTAATTCAGAATAGTTGCTCAATAAATATTTATTGAATGAACGAACAACTGGAAGCCACTGGAAAAATTTTAAGCTAGAGAAATAAAAGGTTTTCCAGAATCTGCTAAAAGAAATTAAGCTCTGACTTACCATTGTCTCCAAATATCTTTCCATAATATTTATTGAATTATTATTTACCTGTGGGCTTATTTTTCCCTACTGGATTGTAGAGGGCAGGGAGTATGTCTAAATTTTCAACAGATTCTTGCCACATACATGTAGAATTAATGCTGGAAGAACTGAATGGAATTTACTGTTTATTTGCACAAGAATTCTTGAATTGGTTGTGTTTGGTTTTCTAACTAACCAGATTATAAGTTGTCTCTGAATAGGGGAAATTTTCCTGACCATTTATATCCTCTCAGTATCTCTTAGCAACCAATATGTTGTCCTTCTTAAATAGGGTTCAGTGTCTATGTGGTTCTCTTTATACATTTTCTGTTCTTAATATCTCCCAACTCTTCATTATAATGGATTCCTAAGCAAAAATGCCTGCCTCTGTTCAGATACTTTCACTTCCTGCTAATCAAAATTGAATTAAAAGTAGCTTAAACAAGTAGGAGTTTATTATCTTAGATGTCAAAAAAGGCTAGAGGCAGTTTGACTTTGGAAATATTTGATTCTGTACCTTGACAACATCTTGCCTGTTACGTGTTTTAGCTCTGTTGTTCCAGTTTGTTTCCTTATAGTTGCAAGATGGTCACAGTGGTTCCGAGCATCACATCTTACACAGTGACATCTGGAGTCACACCTCTGTTAAAAGAAAGGGAACACCCCCCACCCCCCAGGTTCCCAGTGTATTCATTATTACTTCTCATGGGCTAAAATTCTAACATTTGTTTGCCTAAACTAGTTTGCTTAGAGAAATGGACTTGTTCTGTTTGGTTTATTTTAAGTGGAATTATGTTCTGATGTAGAGAGCCCTACTCAGAGTGCAGAAGATTGGTACTCTAACAGCCAGGAAGAATGTGTGTGTGTGTGTGTGTGTGTGTGTGTGTGTGTGTGTTCTCCTGCATGAGAGAATATGGGACTGGATTTGGGCTAACATCAATTTTATCTGCAACTTACAAAGACAGCTCTTCCTATCCATAGACCAGGACTATATTATATTTCTGAACCCATTTCTTAAATAAGTCAGGGAAAATTCTAAACTAAGTGCCAACCATATGACTATTTCATTTAATTATTATAATTATTATTTATTTTTATTGCCAGCAGGGTTATAGCTGGCACTCTCTGCCTGTACTTGAATCTACTGGTCCTAGTGGCCATTTTGCCCCGTTTCTTTATTTAGAGAAATTGGGGGGGGGGGAGGAGCTAGAGAGAAAGAGAGAAAGAGAGTAAGAGAGATGTAGCATTTGTTTCATCTCTCATGAAGCTCCTCAAACTCCCCCACCCCACTGGTGGAGACTTGACATTTGAACCAGGGTTCCTGTGCATGATAATGTGTGTACTCAACTGGGTGGACCACTACCTGGACCTTGACTATCTAACTGAGAAAGGAAGAAATAGATAAATTAATCTGATTGATAACTGAACTTACACTCAGATGTGAAATATAAGTGACAAAAAAAAATATACTTGTAAAAAGTGATAATCAACCCGTTTCTTGGATTTTGTGAGAACTATGGTGATTATGGAGGGGGGGGTGAACAGAACCTTGGTGGAGGGTGTGGTGACTTACACACACCATATTTGAGTGTGAAATTAAACTCATGAAACCTTATCAAAAAAAAAAACCAAAAAAAAAAAACCCCAAACAAACCCCTGAATATTGCATAAGTTAATTATTTTCTCTGTGCCTCAGTTTCCTCACTGTAAAATAAGGATAATACCCACCATATGAGGCTGATGTAAAAATTAAGCAAATAGGGAGTCGGGTGGAAGCGCAGCGGGTTAAGCACATGTGACACAAAGCGCAAGGACCAGCATAAGGATCCCTGTTTGATCCCCGGGCTCCCCAGCTGCAGGGGAGTCGCTTCACAGGTGGTGGAGCAGGTCCTCAGGTGTCTGTTCTTCTTTCCCTCTGTCTTCCCCTCCTCTCTTCGTTTCTCTCTGTCCTATCCAACAATGATGACATCAATAACAACATTAATAACTGCAACAATAAAAAAACAAGGGCAACAAAAGGGAATAAGTAAATAAATAAATATTTAAAAAATTAAGCAAATGATAAAACAGGCAATTATTTTTTAAATTTTTCGTAGTGATTCAATAATGATTAACACGATTGCAAGATAACAGGTACAATTCCACACAATTCCCACCACCAGAGTTCGGTATCCCATCCCCTCCATTGGAAGTGTTCCTGTTCTTTATCGCTCTGGGAGGAGTATGGACCAGAATTCTTTATGGGGTGCAGAAGGTGAAGGTCTGGCTTCTGTAATTGCTTCTCTGCTGAACATGGACGTTGGCAGGTTGATCCATACCACCAGCCTAAAACAGGAAACTCTTATCATTTATATATTTTGTGTCTGAAAACTTATATCTGTGCATTAAATTTTATTTGTATCTCTTAAATCAACAACTGTGGCAATTTTGTGTTTGTTCATGAACATGAAGAGAGAAGAATTTACATTGTTCAAGGTGTGTGATTCTAGCTGAGACTGAGCAAGAAGGCAGTCTACCTTGCTTTAATTCTCATACTATAAACAAGAATTCTTTTCACAGTCTATTTGGTGCCATATTTAAAAATATTTTTTATCCTTAGTGTTGGTGATTTCTTTATTTAAAATGTCCCCCAAACACAGCATTGAAGGGCTTCTTTCTAAGTACTATAATGTACCTTATGGAAAAAAAAATTCATGTTAGAGGTGCTTCATTCCGGCATTAGGTGTTTTTTGACATGTGATCTAACAATAGGTATCAATTAAAGTTTCTTTAAATACAAAGGTGCAGAAATCAGTGTTCCACATCAATTAGCTTAGAAAAACATGACCAGAGACTCACAGAATTTTAGCCTTGTATTTTCTCTAAGAGAACCAGTTTTCACTAATTTAGCATTCATTGTGAACTTTTATTTACTTGTTTGTTTATTTAAAAACTAGCATAAACTTTTAATTTAACTTTTATTTATTTAGTTTTAATTTAAAAAAATTATCTTTATTTATTTGTTGGATACAGACAGCCACAAATTGAGAGGCGGGGGAGACAGAGAGGGAAGGAGACAGAGAAACACCTGCAGCCCTGCTTCACCACTTGTAAAACTTTCCTCCTGCAGGTGGGAACTGGGGGCTTGAACCTAGGTCCTTGCACACTGTAACATGTGTACTCAACTAGGTGTGCCACCACCTGTCCCCCTATGAACTTTTGGAACATGACTACCATGCATTATAAGAACCAACCAGTGTAAGGTGATGGTGCCCTTGGTTGAGTGCATACCTTACCAGGTGCAAAGGCCACAGGTGCAAGTCCCTAATATTCACCTGCTTGTGAAGCAGTGCTGCAGGTGTTTCCTTTTCTTTCTCCCTCTCTACCTTCCAACTCCCCCTACTCCTCTGCCAATTTCTCTCTGACCTATCAAATAAAAGGGAAAAATGGTCACCAGGAGCAGAGTATTCTACATGCAGGCACCAAACTGCAGTAATAACCCTGGTGGCAATATAATAATAACAGTAATAATAATAATAATAATAATCCCTATTTAAAATGTTTACGACAGATCCTATAGTCAGAACTATATGCTTTTTTGTTTTAATATGAACTGACAAAATAATATTCTCTAATTTGTAATAAGAGTGGAAGTTTGAAACAAATATGAATTGTCTTTATTTTGTTCCATTAAATTCATATCTCTTTCATAATAAGTCAACAACTTCTCCCTCCCACATAGCCAGAATACCAGGAGCAAAAGGATTCAGTTCACCAAAGTCCTCTACAAGGGTGACCGTTGTGAAGGCACAAGGAAGAGAGATATAAGGTGTTCAACTTCAGGAGCTGCACCATCCTAATTCCAGAGCATGACCAGCTCTACAGGAGTGAGAATATTGTCTCCACTAACAGGATCCCTTGGCTCAGGTATGGGTTCTGCTTCTCAAGTCAGCATTACTCAGCTGTAGCTCAGAGTAGAGAAACATTCAGGCTTCAGCAGACTTTGAAGGAGGGTATCTGGATTTTCTCCAGTCTCCACTGAAAGCATTTATAGGCACTCCTTCATCCCCTCTCAGTCTCTTTCCTCTTGCCTGAGAGAAAAGGTGGCGGGGTGGGGGTGAAGATTTGAACTGAATCTCTGTTTGAGCTCCACCTTCATGGGAAATTAAAGGGGAAGATGATATTCCAACCTGGGCTTTGGGGGAAAGGAGTGGATGATTCCATTACCTTTACTCTTAGTTTTTAAAATCGCTATGACATAATAGTTTCAAATCTATGTATAGAGCAGCCTATTCAAAGTCATTCAGAATATAGGATAACAATGCCAAAATAATTTCAGTGTAAGTCTTTGATCTCCTCATTATAATGCCATTATCATACCATTATTAGCTAGGATTACAATGACAAATCAATTTTAATTGAAGTCTTTGGAGATGCCATTTACAATGTTATTACCATGTGAATTTGCAATGGAAAAGTTACTTGAGCAAGCTTGTTGAAACAGCTGTAATGCCACTATAATGGAAAAATTTGATGATGAAATTATTCTAAGTCCCTGGGGACTGGTGATTATCATAGAAAACTACCTACCATGAAAACGTCCCTCTCCCAATAATAAATCATGCTATGGGTAGTATCTACTGATCAAAGAACTTCTTTCCCACATATTGCATTCACAAAAAGGAATCCTAAAGCAGATTAAAAGAAGGCTCTAACCTTACAAATAAGAAATCAGACATAAAAAGGGGAAATATGACCTGCCCAAGGCCATGTATGTATTGCTGGGTTTTTAACTGTTAGTCCTCAGGCCTTTGGCACCTGGACAAGACCTTGGTGTATATGCTTCTCCAGTGTACTTTAAGAACACATTTCCAAGTAAGCAGGCAGATAGAAAGATCAGCATTAGAAGTAGTACTAGAGAGGCTAGGCAGTGGTGCACCTGGTTGAGCATACCTATTAGAATGTACAAAGACCCAGGGATCAAGCACTGGTCCTCACCTGTACCTGGGAGGCTTCACAAGAGGTGAGCAGTGCTGCAGATCTCCAATTCTCTCTCTCTCCCCCCCTCTTTCTTTCTCTCCCTCCCCTCCCCTCCCAATTTTCCTTTGTCTCTATCCATTGAACTAGAAGGTATCAGCAGAATTTTCATTATGGGGTAATTCCATGACTGCTAGTGTCTGGAAGTTGCCATATGGAAGTTGGGACTTTATTTTGACTCCATAATCTCTTATGAAAGTCTATTACTTTTCCAGAAGAGAAGTGTTTTTTTTTTTTTTTTCCTTTGGATGTGTGTGTGGATAATGGTTTACAGTAAATATAATTGTTGATACATGTGTAACATTTCTCAGTTTTCTGCAAAACACTCTCACCCCCACCTAGATCCTCCTCTATCATCTTGCACCAGGACCTGAAAGCCCCATCCCCTTCCCACCAGACTCCTTTACCTGGTCCAAGTTTTACTTTTTGTTTCCCTTTTCTGTTCTAATTTTTCAACTTCTGTCCATGAGTGAAATCATCCCATTATTCATCTACTTAAAGAGAAATTTAAAACTTTCCCACTTTGATTAGATAAAGTCAAAGGAAAACATGATCACAGGGTGTACCAAGGAGTTACATAATCAGGCACCCGAAGACTTGGTAAGTGAAAACTCAGACTAGTTGTTTGGCTCAACAGAGTATTTCAGTTCAATCACTCAGGGAAGTCATAGATTTAAACTGGCTCTTCATTAGCATCTTTTAGCTCCAAGATTTCATCATTATGTTGGTTTCCCTTCTGTATTTTAATTTGTTCAAAGCACATATCCTTTCACTTGAAAGAGCTTCCTGTGTTCCATACTAGCCTCTTATTTCTTTCTCTCACTTTAAGCGTCACTGGAGCTTCATTACTCCAAGCTTCCTTCTTTAGACAGACAGAAAGAAAGAAAGCCAAAGACAGAGCAAGACAGAACAATAGAAGAGAGAGAAAATGGCACCAAGGCATCCTCCAGGACAGTGGGAATCAGACTTGAACTTGGGTTGCATGTATGGCAAGGTGGACATAGTATCCAAATGAGCTATTTTGCTGGCCTTGGCTATTTCCTTTCTGCCTTGCCCATCTTTTAGTTCAAGGGCAGGGCTGTGTGACTAGGGAATATCTCTCCCTCTCCTTCCTCTCCCTCCTCCTCCTTCTTTCTTCTTATTTTGAAGATTTGTTTTTATTTAATGTAAGACAGTCTCACATGACAGAAAAAAGAGAAGTCAGGACTTCTTTAGTGCATGTGGCTGCAGAAATCAAACTCAAATCCTCAGGCATGCAAGTCTTGTTCTCTATCAACTCAACTATTCATGTTTGTGGGTATATGCTCTTTTCTCTTTCTTTCTTTCTTTCTTTCTTTCTTTCTTTCTTTCTTTCTTCCTTCCTTCCTTCCTTCCTTCCTTTCTTTCTTTCTTTTTTTTTTTTTTTTTTACCAGAGTATTGCTTAGCTCTGGCTAATGGTGATGTGGTGTGGTGTGGGACTGAAACTGAAACTGGGACTTTGGAATCCCAGGCATGAGAGTCTTTTTGCATAATTGTTGTGCTATCTACCCACTGCCAGCATGCTCTTTCCTCAAGTGCATTCCTTTATAGAATTGTTCGACCATGGTCCCCATCTCCTGGTGTACTTGCTCATTCCTTAGCTAGAGGGAGTGGCTGCCATTTTTGGAGAGCTGACTATGTTGCATGCACAGTGCTTGTGACAGTATTAAATAATTTTAGTGGTAATTATTACAATATATGAACCTGCCTAGTAGAGTCATTACTCCAAAATCGTGTATACAACTGGAATATGGACCATAATTTTCTAGATCCAAGAGCCAAAGTCCTTAACCATTTTGCTTCACATCGGCAACTTAGCACAGCAGCAAGTCTCTGATGTCAAACAGCTACAGGCACACAGTGACTCTGCTTACTAGCCATGTTACACTGGATTAGCTACTTAACCTCTGTATGCCTCAGTTTCCTCTTTGTAGACATGAGGTAAATAATAACAATAGTAGCTCAGTATGCTGTTGTAAAGCTGTTTTGTGCAAAACCCTTAGTATAGTGCCTGGGTCACCATCTGTAAGTGACAGCTTTCAGCTTCTTCCCTTTCCAATGATGTGATCAGATTCTCCAGATTCAGTCAATCTGGGGGGAAGGGTGAGAAGGGGAAATGCAGTAAGTAATTTGGTGAGTTTACATAAACACACTTTCCCAGGCTAAATGTGAACATTATAAATTTGACTGAGGAAAAGCTGGACGGGGTGGGGGAGGGGGGCAGGTTGGGTAACTAGCTGCTGTTGACATGCAAATATCAATTTTGAAGGGGGGCAGGATTTGAGAGGATGAAATCAGTGACCATCCTCAAGTGGGAGGAAAATCAGGTTTACAAAGTCAAGTCCAAAATATTAGTGTGCATTATGAGCGGTGGGAAAAGCAGTGTAGCTAATTACCTTTGGAGGAGTGGCATTCAGTTAAGCTTTAGACAATCTCAGTAAAATTCCTCAGGCCTATGTCCAGCTAAACAATGGCTCAGGAATGTCAGAACTCTGCATTCTCATCCTAGCTGGGCTACTGATCTGTCCTGTGATCCTGGTCTCTTAATCCTCCTATACCTCTACTACCCTCCAGCCAAATGCCATTGGTATCCCTGGGTGATTTGGAGGGATAACCAATAAAAAGGATTAAAGACTAGAAGCACCATCCAGATTGTTAATAAAAGTGGCATTTTGTACTCAATTATTTGCATCTAAACCCTTTACAATCTTTCTTTGGCACCCCCCACCTTTTTATTTTATTTTAAATTCTTGGACTTTTCTCCCTATCCCCTAAGGGGGTGAGGGTGTGTGGCACAGTATCTTACAGTGAAATGATAAAGGGGAATTGGCCATGCTGTGACATTTCAAGCAGTTGCTATCCAAGGGAGAAATTCACCTAAGGGATGCCCCCAGTTCTGCAAACAAAGAAGCAATGTTGTAGTCACTCTGGGTTCCACAATGTGACTTGAGTATTGCTGTCTGTGTTGGGTCAGCCAGTGCCTGAGCAAAGGTAATAAAAAGATTTTGAATGCCAATAAGATTGTCAGTGTGTTGGAAATTAAAGTACCATGAGCATAAATAATGAACAAAACATTGATTGAAATAAATGATCACTTTGCTTTAGAAGTATTATTCGAAAACTGACATCCCATTTAGTTGGGCTATGGTTTCATTGCTTTTGATTATACATTTTAATGCCATCCCACCAAAAAAAGAAAGAAAGAAAGAAAGGAAAAAAAAAAAGTCTTTCAAATCAGTATAAATTGCTGTAGGTGGCAGGCATGTCTTGATCTTTAGCTGCCATGACAACAGGATACAGAGAAATGCATTTTCATAACAATTGCTAGCAATGTTTAGGATCAGTGTTACTTTGTGTCAGGGAAAGGCTGGCTTTGGAAAGAAAACAGCACTGTTTTCTTAAATGTGAAAGCTTTTGTTGTAACAATTGAGAAAATTGGTAGAAAAATGGTTGTTTAGGGTAAAAGTAAATAGATGGAAGTAAAGCTCGAAGTAGGAAGAAATAAAAAAAAAAAAAGGAAAGAATGAGAGTGAGAGATCTTGGCTGGGAAAAAGAGCTCTGTAGCAGAGGATTCATAATGTAAAACTACCTATCTAATAACTGGGGAATGGCATCAGCAAACTGAATCAAATGATGCAGTTTTGAGCAATAAAATCAGTTTTCAAAAATGAGGAGAGTATATATGCATTTTCATTCCCACTATTTGTTTTAACCCAAATCTTCTAAAATCTCTCAGAGAGAACAAATTTATAGCATTTTGGCAAATAACACATTTTTTTTTTGATAATATACATTTGGAAAATTCCAGGCAAACATACACTTCAGGGAAAAGGTAGCAGAGGTGCTTTTTTTGACTTCTTTGAAATTCATGCCATCTCATAGTTAGTATGACACCATAACAAGGCACAGCTCTTACTGTATTTATTTATTTTTATGATGTACTGGGAATTGAACCCAGTTCCTTGTGCATGCAAGGTCTCCCCATTACCATTGAGCCACAGTAACTTGATTATGTAAGATTATGTAAGATTATGTAACTTGGTGGTTAGGGGTAATATAGCCCGGTGGTATACAGAATGGGTTTGATAGTCTGGCTCTGCCCTACCCTTAACTGGAAAGCTTAAGTAACTCCATCTATCTACCTTTCTTTCTTTCTTTCTTTCTTTCTTTCTTTCTTTCTTTCTTCCTTTCTTTCTTCCTTTCTTCCTTTCTTCCTTTCTTTCTCTCTCTCCCTTTATTTCTCTCTCTCTTTCTCCCTTCCTACTTTCCTTCCTTTCTTCCTACTTTCCTTCCTTGCCCTACTTTCCTTTCTTCTTTCTTTCTTTCTTTCTTTCTTTCTTTCTTTCTTTCTTTCCTTCTTTCTTTCTTTTTGCCTTTAGGGTTATCGAGTTGCCTGCACTACAAATCCACTGCTCTTGGTGACCATCTTTTGCCCATTGTTGTTGGTATTGTTGCTGTTATTATTGTTGTTTATTTTTGTTGCTGTTGTTGTTGGATAGGACAGAGAGAAATAGAGAGAGGAGGGGAAGACAGAGCGAGAGAGAAAGATAGACACCTACAGATCTGCTTCACTGCTTGTGAAGTGATCCCCCTGCAGGTGGGGAGCAGGGGCCTTGTACTTTGCACCACGTGAGCTTAACCCGTGGTTCTACCGTCCAGCCCCCTTTGCTTCTTTATTTTAAATTTGAATTATCCATTGGATTTGAGAGGGTTAACAGAGATGAGATTTGGAAATGACAGCAAAGTACTTGCCACATAGTAAATCTTCAAAACGTGGCAGTTATCACTATTTTTGTTACAACATCATTTGGCTAAAATAAAATCTGGATCATTCTATTCCTATATCAAATTTGTTTTCCTCACTATTTATGTTTTTAGAGTCTTCAGAGAAATTAGCTAATTTTCAGTTTGCTAATGCTCTAAAGTTCTTGGGTCAATCATGGTCCTGGCAGAAAAAGAATCTCCTCCCGAAGGATTGAGCTGAAGAGAGTTCAAGGTCTTCAAGGGCCAGGAAAGGCTCAGAAAGAAACCTGAAGAGGCAAAGGAAAGAAAGAATTGAAGACTTATGGAGAGATGAAGTCATGGGGACCAGGTGGTGGCTCACCTGGTTGATACACACATCACAGTGTGCAAGGATCCGGATTCAAGCCCTTGGTCCTCACTTGTAGTGGGGAAAGTTTCAGGAGTGGTGAAGCAGGGATGAGGTGTGTCTCTGTCTGACTTCCTCTCTATCTCTCCCTGCCCTCTCTATTTCTCTCTGTTCTGTCCAATAATAAATAAATTAGATTTAAAGAGAAAGGGGGGGGAGGGAGAGATGCAGTCAGTGGAGAGACAACCAAACCAGAAGCCCAGCTCTGTAGCAGAGACTTAGGGAAGAAATACTTTGACCTTTCTTTTTTTTCCTCACCATTTAAATTCCCACGAAGGCAAACCCTAGGCATCAAATCAGCTCCTTGGAAGCCCAAGGTATGGAGAGAAGAGAAAAGAGGCAATTGGAAGTGAAAATATTCAGCCATATGATAGTTATTTATAGTGTGATTTTTGGTTTCTAGTGTAGGCTTTAAAAATTATTACGTAATTTTTTATTTTTTTATATTTTTAAGTTATTCACTCACCCCTCTGGTGAAATTACAAATTCATTTGAGAAAAGGGTTCTGGCTTTTAGTAGTTAATAGTTGCTAAGTATAAATTCCATAGAGAAATAGCTGACGGGACAATGTTGGGACTAAAGTCAGTAGGAAAACTTCATGGAGAAGAATCTTTCTGAGACCTGGTTCTGAGCATCGCTGTGTTCATAGGGTAGAGAGAGGAGATAAGGTGATTTTAGTCAAAACAATGATCATATGTGAGTCTATATCATAGGGATTTTGACCTGAATATTTAACTGCTGGTTCTCTGTCTTTCTTCTGGAGTCTCTTGAGCACTGCTTTCTCTAGAGATGGTAAGAATACTATTGTATGTTTTAAGTACAATTTTTTCCTCTTCCTTTTTGCATATCATTTTATGGCATTCAGAAATAGAAAAGTGAAAAGAGAAAAGATAATTAAAGAAGAAAATACTTTGCTATCAGTGGTTTCAAGTATCAAACGATAAAAGGAAGAGAAAGTTCAACTGATTGATATGCCAGTCTTGATACTTTAGTTTCTATTTCTTCCACAAAAGAGCTGACGAAGATTGCATCACATTCTATTGTAAGTGACACACAGAATTAAGGAATCAGACATATAGCCACTAACCTGAAATGTTTTCTCATGAGAACAGAGGATTGCTGCATTTTGTAAACTTCCGCACCAATGAGGGGGGAATTCTAGAATAGTACCAGGCCTGCAGTTTGCCCAATGTTAGTCATTTAGTATCATAGTAAGATTTCTTGTAATATACATATATCACCAACACTATTATTTTCTTAAAATATAAAACCATATCAACCAATTATTCTACTTTGACAGTTACATCCATTATAGTTTTAATGTTACTTTACTTGTATATACTTTTTTTTTTTTTTAACCAGAGAGCACTGTTCAGCTCTGACTTATGGTGGTGCAGGGGACTGAACCTGGAAATTTGGAGCCTTAGGCTTGAAAGTTTCTTTTCATAACCACTATGCTCTCTTCACTGCTGCTATCTGTACATACCTTAAAGTGGTTGATTTCTTGATAACTATTTTTTATTGTAATATGACAGGAATATTGTTTTTATTAAGTTTAAAACACATGCATGTAGAACTTGATAAATTTCTCTAAATGGAATAATGGTTCCAGCATCAGATCAAGTATCATATAAAGGTCTACCTGCATCCCTAGAAGCCTCCTTCAGATACTCCTGAGTCAGTATTCCGCTTTAAAGAAAGCATGTTACTGAATTCTGTCTTATCCATAAGTTTTGACTGTGTTGTGAATTTTCTATATATGGTACCCTACAATATCACTGGTGATTCTTGGAGTATAGGTAAGCTGTGACACAATGTGGAAGGTACAATTGCTAGACTCTTACTAGTCATGATGTGGGGTGGAAAGGAATATGCCATGCATTTGAGTAGAAAGGAATATGCCATGCATTTGATGTTTGAAAAGTATGGGGGGCAGTTGGAACTAAAACAACAGTGTTAGATGACTATTATTTCTAGGTGCCAGGTGGGTATACTTGTCACAGTAAATAGCAGAGTTGAAATGGTGGCAGAGAATGGGTCATGAAAGAAGGGGAGATGGTAATAAAATAAGACATTCCTAATACAAAATGGATATGCAATCAAATCAAGTGCTACTTGGAACACCAGAAAAAAAATCATCAATGAATAAAGTTAGTAACCCCAATTAAAAAAGAATTTTTGGCTCCATTTCAAGTTGTGAGCCAGTTTTGAAACCAAGAATTCACAGACTGAATGACAGGGTAAGACTCAAAAAAAACAAAAAAGGCCCTGAAATACCTTAGCAAATAAATACAGTAATGATTCCTTCAAAATTTCTCTTTTTCTTTTTTGTTTTCTTCTTTTCTTGCCACCAGGGTTATGGCTAGGGCTAAGTGGCTGCATGACAAATCCACTGCTCCTGGTGTCCATGTTTTTCCCTTTCTTCCTATTTTTTAAACAATTTTTTCTGTTTGTTTTATTTGATAAGAGAAATTAAGAGAGGAGGGGGAGATTGAAAGTGAGAGAGAGAGACGGAGATACCGATAGCACTGCTTCACTGATTGTGAAGTTCTAACAACCCCCCTCACCCCCAACACTGGGGATCATGGGCTTGAACCCACATCTTTGAGTATGGTAATATGTATGCCACCACCTAGCCCACTCTTTTAGTATTTTTCAGAATGGACTTACAACTACCAGGTTGACTATTAATTGTGGAAAAGGAAGAATCCTAAGCATTTTGAGATGCATTTTGGACTTAGAATCTAAGTTGATATTCAGAGAACTACAGCATAATCTTGGTCTTTTAAAATGGAGACATGTGGGGTCCAAGCCAGTGAAACTCATTTCATCTGAGGACCTACCAGTGGATATTTCTCTGGTGCCTGACATGAACACATTGGCAGTTGGGTCTCTATTCTGTGGCATAGACTGATATTATGAGAGGAGTGATATGGACAATGCTTCCCTCTCTATCTTCAGCCAAGTTGGCAGCCAAAAATATAATAGCACATCTCAGAATGAGGCGATTATGGAAATCAGTGTCACCATTCAGGAGCTGAAAAATGAGGAATACTGGGAATTGGGCGGTAGCGCAGTGGGTTAAGTGCAGGTGGTGTTAAGCACAAGGACCGGCATAAGGATCCCGGTTCAAGCCCCTGGCTCCCCTCCTGTGTTTATTGAATTGACGATAGGCAAAAACTACATTTATGGTTTTTGTTCCAAGGCTAATTAGCTCTCTTGGTTCTGTCATAACATTATCTAAAAAGATCTTGACCATTTGAGCATCCTACAGAATAGCACATTGATCAACTGCATTGATGGCAGTAGACTAATTGGATCAGCTGACAAAGAACTAAGTAGGCTAATGGAGAATGCATTCCAGAGCATAAGAGATAAAAATCCTGTAAAGATTCGGGGACTTGCCACATCAATAAAGTTTTTAGGGGTTCAGGGATCAAAGGAATGATAGTGACCCCCTTCTAAGATATGGGACACAGTATTGTATTTTCAAATTATTCCTTGAGATCATGAAAGAGGAAGTAAGGTGTCTTGTAGACTCCTTTGGAAACTGGAGCATTCTGTCCCACACCTGGGAATGCTGTTATGGCCCATACTATAGCTGTCACAAAAAGTTGTTGAATCTGAGCAGTGTTCAGAACAGCAAGTGTCCCTGCAGCAAGCATTTCTGCAACCAGACAACTTGGCAAGACCTCTTGGTGGTGGGGAAAAAGACAGGCCAACAGGCCCACTGAACTGTATGATATAGCTTCTATCCAGGTAGTGCAAGGTCTTTGTTTGCCAGAGAATATGAGACAAGGAAATGAGTTACTATCTTAGTGGGGGCAAGGTAGGACTGCTTTCTCATTAAAGGTATAGTGAAATGAACATGGCACCCAGGTGATCCACTAGGAGGTCTTTTTCTCTTTCTCTGTCTTCCAGGACTTTGTTGGGGTTTTGCTTTTGCATTATTCCACTGCTTCCAGTGCAGTCTTTCTCCCTTCTCTTCCAGATAGAGAGAGAGAGTGAGAGACAGAGAGAGACACCATAGCACTGCTATATTGCTTTGTGATACCTTTTTTCTTTTTCTATATATCTCTCTCTTTCTTTTATTCCTTCTCTCTTTCTTCGTCTCCTCTTCTCTCCTTTCTCTCTCTTTCTCTCCCTGGCTAGAGACAGATAGTGAGTGAGAGAGACAGAGATACCTACAGCACTGCTTCACCACTTGTGAAGCTTTCCTCCTGTGGGTCGGGACCAGGGACTTGAACTTCATTGCTGCACATTGTAGTGTGTGTGCTTAATCAGGTGCATCACTGCCTGGCTCCTGTGATGCCTTCTTACTCTATGGTATTCCCATGTGGTGGCTGGGGTTCAAATATGTGTACTTGTGCACACTAACATGTATACTCTTCCTGGCTAGCTATCTCCAGCCCCTGGAGATCTCTCTCTCTTTTTAAATTTTTTATTTATAAAAAAGGAAGCATTGGCCAAACCATAGGATAAGAGGGGTACAACTCCACAAAATTCCCACCACCAGACCTTTATATCCCATCCCCTCTCATGATAGCTTTCCTATTCTTTACCTCTCTGGGATTATGGACCCAAGATCATTGTGGGATGCAGAAGGTTGAAGGTCTGGCTTATGTAATTGCTTCCCCGCTGAACATGGGTGTGTTGTTGGATTGACAGGTTGATTCATACTCCCAACCTGTCTCTCTCTTTCCCTAGTGGGGCAGGGCTCTGGGGAAGTGGAGCTCCAAGGCACATTGGTGGAGTTGTCTGTCCGGGGAAGTCTGGTCACATCTTGCTAGCATCTGGAACCTGTTGGCTGAAAAGAGAGTTAACATACAAAGCCGAACAAATTGTTGAACAATCATGGACCTAAAGGCTGGAATAGTGCAGATGGAGAGTTGAGAGGTCTCAATTTTGTTGATAGCTAGTAGGCATATTTTAGTTATATTTCAAAGGGCCTGTAGCTATACTAGTGTTCTTTTTTAATTTTTTTTCCCCCTGAGCCTGAAATATGATATGTAGGTGGATCCAAGTTATTGTCTGGGGAGATGATGTCATGGCTGGGAAAAGGACCAGAAAGCTGGATCAGGAAAGAGAGTAGCTCCCTAATATGGGAAAGGGGTATAAATATTGTTGACTATAAACCCCATCAATTTGATGTGATCTGGAGCCCATCATTAGCTTAGGAGCCTGTGTGACCTCTGCATCCCTGTAGATCTGAGCTCACATTCTGTGGTCATTAGTAGGAACATAGCATGTTGCCCCAGTATTGACCCATCTTCCTCAGGTGTAGCATAGAGTATCTTGTCCATCTTCCCTTCGGAGGATGGAACATTCTCTACCATTGTTGATCCATGTTGAGGGCAAGGTCCTATGGGGGCCCACAAAGCGGTCTATTTTGTTGGTCCTGATAGAAATGACCGATATCAATGGAGAGAGGAATTTATTCGAGTTCTAGGCCCATCTAGTCTGTTTAGGAATTTCAGGATTCCCTGACTAGGGCCCCAGCTGGTGGAATGGCCTGATAGTGACTAAAGAGTCATCATTAAAGTATGCAGTATCTTGCCCTTATTCAGCTTTTGCTTTGATAAGGTTAGCTTTGGAGTGAGTGAGAGAACTGTAATAGGAGGTAGGTGAGGAGGGTATCTAAGTCTAAGTGGACGCTATTTCATTATGAACTTGATACTGACTCACTAAATTCTACTGTGTAATTTTGCTTTCAGGTATATATTTTGCCCTAACTTATGGATACATGTGAACATATGCTCTAACAGGACCTGGCCTATATCTAGGTTTTGGGACTTTGTTAGGAAATGAACCTCCTGGAATGGAATTAGAGAATGCCACGAAAGGAAAGGTCTCACCCAAGTTATGAGGGTGAAGGGTTGGCATTCCATGACTAATGTCTCTGTACACAATCTGAGGTGAAGCATGCTGAGATGGTACTCATTGCATTGATTAGGTTAGAATCAGAGAATGCAATCTCATTTGATATGACTTGAGAGAAACATGCAGGGAAGTGAGCCCCACCCCAGAGATTCCAGGATTGTGAGAAGCATAGGCTGTATAGAGGAAGTGGGAGATTCCTGTTGTCTTAGGGTTTAAGAAGACAATAGTTATTTCAATAATCATATTGTTTGGAAGTTGGGTTAGCTTTGAAAAATCCATTTGTTAGGATTTGCTCTATAATACACACCATCATCATATTTTATGTCCTTTGATATTATTTGCATATATCTATGCCACTGCTTTTATATTTTATTGTATTTTATATTTTATTTTATTTGCATATAGCTATGCAACTGCTTTTGTTTTCCCTGGACTAAGCTTTTAAGAGAGTCAATATATGGAGATATCTTTTGTAAAAGAGATCTATTATTGATAATTTAACATTGATTTATATAATTTAAGATTTCAGAAGTATAGTTTCATATCTGTGTCTATGTGTACAACTCAGTGCACCACCATCAAAGTTCCCCCCCACCTCTGCTCCTTAACCACCATATTTCCCACAAAATCTAAGATAGAAATTTGTTACTATTTTTATTGAAAGTTCATTTGCTTTCTTTATTCCATATACGTATGAAATAATATGGTAGTTGCTTTTTTAAATTTCTTTATTGGGGAATTAATGTTTTACATTTAAAGGTAAATACAATAGTTTGTACATGCATAACATTTCTCAGTCTTCCATATAACAACCCCCACTAGGTCCTCTGTCACCCTTCTTGGACCGGTATTCTCCCCCCACTCACCCACCCACCCACCCCAGAGTCTTTTACTTTGGTGCACTACTCCAGTCCCAGTTCAGGTTCTACTTGTGTTTTCTTTTCTGATCTTGTTTTTCAACTTCTGCCTGAAAGTGAGATCATCCCATATTCATCCTTCTGTTTCTGACTTATTTCACTTAACATGAATTTTTCAAGGTCCATGCAAGATGGGTTGAAAATGGTGAAGTCACCATTTTTGATAGCTGAGTAGTATTCTATTGTGTATATATACCACAACTTGCTCAGCCACTCATCTGTTGTTGGAAACCTGGGTTGCTTCCAGGTTTGGGCTATTACAAATTATGCTGCCAAGAACATATGTGTATACAGATCTTTTTGGATGGGTATGTTAGGTTCTTTAGGATATATCCCCAGGAGAGGAATTGCAGGATCATAGGATAGGTCCATTTCTAGCCTTGTGAGAGTTCTCCAGACTGTTCTCCACAGAGGTTGGACCAACTGACATTCCCACCAGCAGCGCAGAATGGTTCCTTTGATCCCACAACCTCTCCAGCATTTGTTGCTGTTACCTTTTGTAATGTATGACATTCTCACAAGAGTGAAGTGGTATCTCATTGTTGTCTTTATTTGCATTTCTCTGACAATCAAAAACTTGGAGCACTTTTTTCATGTGTTTCTCAGCCTTTTGGATCTCTTCTGTGGTGAATATTCTGTCCATGTCCTCTCCCCATTTTTGGATGAGGTTATTTGTTTTCTTGTTGTTGAGTTTGGCAAACTCTTTATATATTTTGGCTATTATTCTCTTGTCTGATGTATGGCATGTAAAGATCATCTCCCATTCTGTGAGGGGTCTCTTTGTTTGGGTAGTGGTTTCTTTTGCTGTAAAGAAGCTTTTTAATTTGATGTAGTCACATAGGTTTATGCTTGCCTTAGTCTTCTTTATAATTGGATTCATTTCATTGAAGATGTCTTTAAAAATTATGCAGAAAAGAGTTCCGCCAATATTTTTCTCTAAGCACATGATAGTTTCTGGTCTAACATCCAAGTGCTTGATCCACTTGGAATATACTTTTGTATTTGGTGAAATATAGTGGTTCAGTTTCATTCTTCTGCATGTTTGAATGCATTTTTTCCAACACCATTTGTCGAAGAGACTCTGCTTTCCCCATTTAATAATCTGGGAACCTTTGTCAAAGATTAGATGTCCATCAGTGTGGGGGCTTACTTCTGGGCTCTCAATTCTACTCTACTGGTCAGTGTGTCTATTCATGTTCAGTACTAAGCAGTTTGATGACAATGGCCCTATAATACAATTTGAGATCTGGGAGTGTGATGCCTCCAGTTCTGTTCTTTCTTCTCAAGACTATTTTGGCAGTTCTAGATCTTTTCTGGTTCCATATAAACATTTGTAGCATTTGTTCTATTCTCCTAAAAAATGTGGTTGGAATCTTGATGGGGATAGCATTGAATTTGTAGATGGCTCTGTGTAGTATATTCATTTTGATGATGTTAATTCTTCCAACCCATGAACATGGGATATCTTTCCACTTCTTTGTGTCTTTTTCAATTTCCTTGAGTAGTGACTCATAATTTTCAGTATACAAATCTTTCACTTCTTTGGTTAGATTTGTTCCTAGATATTTTATTGTTTTTATTGCTATAGTAAAAGGAATTGATTTCTGGATTTCAACTTTTTCTAACTTAGTGTTTGCATAGAGGAATGCCACTGTCTTTTGAATGTTAATTATGGAGGCTAACATCTTACTGTATTGCCTGCTGATTTCCAAAAGCTTCTTGCTGGGTTTCTTAGGTTTTTCTATGTATACTATCATGTCATCTGCAAATAGGGAGAGTTTGACTTTTTCTCTTCCAATCTGTATGCCTTCAGTTCCTTGCTCCTGCCTGATTGCTATGGCAAGAACTTCCAACACTATGTTGAATAGTAATGGTGATAGTGGCCAGCCCTCTCTAGTACATGATCTGAGGGGATATGCTTCCAGTTTTTCACTGTTGAGTATGATGTTGACTGTAGCTTTGCTATATATAGACTCCACTATCAGGACTTTCCCATCTATTCCCCTTTTTTGTAGTGTTTTGATTATCAAGGGATGTTGTATTTTGTCAAAGGCTTTCTCTGCATCTGTTATGACCATGTGGTGGTTTTTTGTCTTGCTTTTATTGATGTGGTGGATCACGTTGATTGATTTATGTATATTAAATCAATCTTGCAACCCTGGGATAAACCCCACTTGGTCATGATGAACAATCTTTTTAATATACTGCTGTATCCGGTTGGCTAGAATTTTGTTCAATATTTTAGCATTTATGTTCATCAGATATTGGTGTGTAGTTTTCTTTTTTTAAAAAAATATTTATTTATTTATTCCCTTTTGTTGCCCTTGTTGTTTTATTGTTGTAGTTCTTATTGTTGTTGATGTCATTGATGTTGGATAGGACAGAGAGAAATGGAGAGAGGAGGGGAAGACAGAGAGGGGGAGAGAAAGACAGACACTTGCAGACCTGCTTCACCGCCTGTAAAGCGACTCCCCTGCAGGTGAGGAGCCGGGGGCTCGAACCGGGATCCTTACGCTGGTCCTTGTGCTTTGCGCCACATGCACTTAACCCGCTGCACTACCACTTGACTCCCTAGTTTTCTTTTTTGGTTGTGTCCTTGTCTTCTTTTGGTATAAAAGTGATGTTGGCTTCATAGAAGCCAGAAGGGAGTCTTTAAGTTTCTTAAATCTTCTGGAAGACTTTTAAAAGTAGAGGCATTAGTTCTTTTTTTGAAGGTTTTGTAGAATTCATTTGAAAAACCATCTGGTGCAGGACTTTTATTTTTGGTGAGGTTTTTGATAATTGTTTAAATTTCATTAGCTGTGATGGGCCTGTTCATATCATTTAGTTCCCCTTTATTTAATTTTGGAAGTTGGTATGTATCTAGGAAATCCTCCATTTCTTCCAGGTTCTCTAGCTTGGTGGCATATAGTTAGTTGTTCATAGAAGCCTTGCATGATATGTTGAATTTCTGCAGTGTCTATTGTGATATTTCCTCTTTCATTTATGATCCAATTTATTTGGGTCTTCTCCCTTTTTTGTTTTGTGAGTATGGCTAAAGGTTTGTGAATTTTGTTCACTCTTTCAAAGAACCAACATTTACTTTTGTTGGTCTTTTGTATGGTTTTCTTATTTTCAATGTTATTGATTTCTGCCCTAACTTTAGTTATTTCTGTGCTTCTGGTTGACTTAGGGTTCCATTGTCCTACTTCTTCTAGGTCTTTAAGATGTGCAATCAGGCTTTTTATTTGTGCTTTTTCTTGTTTCCTAATGTGTGCTTGTATGATTATGAATTTCCCTCTCAGTACTGCCTTAGCTTGTCCTATATATTTTGATAGCTTGTGTCTTCATTTTCATTGAACTCTGAAAACATTTTGATTTCTTCCTTTATTTATTTACTCTTTGATCCAGTAGTTTTTAAGTAGTATATTGCTGAGCTTCCACATTTTGGGACTATTACTAATCTTTAGTTGATTGTTCAGTGTTAGTTTAATTCCACTGTGGTCTGAGAAGATGCTTGGGATAATTTCAATGGTCTTGAATCTGCTGATGCTGTTTTTGTGGCCTAACATATGGTCTATCCTTGAGAATGACTCATGTGGACTTGAGTAAAATGTGTATTCTAGTTTCTTGGGATGAATGACTCTGAAAATGTTCAATAGTTCTAGTTTATCTATCTCCTCATTTAGATCCCTCCTGTCTTTATTGATTTTCTGTCTGAATGATCTGTCAAGTTGAGAGAGTGGGGTGTTGAAGTCCCCTACTATGACTGTATTGCTATTAATATATTGTTGTAGCTATTTCAGTAGATGTTTGATATATTTAGATGGCTTCTCATTGGGTACATAAATGTTAATAATTGTTAATTGTTAAGTCCTCTCGACTGACTGATCCACTGAGCATTAAGTTCTGTCCATCCTTATCTTTTTAAATTTTATTTATTTTAAAGTCTATTATGTCAGTTATGAGATTAGCTGTTCCTGCCTTTTTTGTGGGCCATTGGCTTGCATGATAGTTTTCCATCCTTTCACTTTGATTCTGTGTTTGTCTTGTGGAGTTAGGTATGTTTCCTGTAGACAGCATCTTGTAGGGTTGTGTTTTCTGATCCATCTTCCTACTCTATGCCTTTTAATAGGTGAATTAAAGCCATTGACATTTATTGATATCAAAAATTGAAGACATTTTAACACCATTCTTGTAGAGTTTTAGAGTGTTCTGATATATATGACCTATTTATGGTAGTCTGACTGTGTACAAGAGACCTTTCAGAACTTCTTTCAGGGCAGGCTTGGTGATAGTTGATTCTTTCAACTGTTTCTTGTCTGAGAAAGTTTTTATGCCTCCATCTAGTCTGAATGACAATCTAGCAGGATACAGTAGTCTTGGTTGAAAGCCTTTCTCATTGAGCACTCGATAGATATCTTTCCATTCTCTTCTGGCCTGTAGTGTTTGTGTGGAGAAGTCTGCTGCTAATCTGGGTTTTCCTTTGTTTTTCTCTTGTAGCCTTCAGGATCCTTTCTTTATACTTATTCCTTTCCATTGTAAATATGATGTGTCTTGGTGTCTTTAAGTCTGGGTTAATTCTGTTTGGGACCCTCTGGGCTTTCTGAACCTTTATGTCTTTTATGTTGTCTAGACTAGAGAAGTTCTCAGCTATTTTGTCCTGAAGAATTCTTTCTTCCCCTCCCTCTCTTTCTTCCTCTGGTAAGCCAATAATGCATACGTTATTTCTTCTGAAGTCATCTCATAGGTCTCTGTTATTGTTTTCAGAGTCTCTTACTCTCTTTTTGAGATCTCTTCTTTTTTAGTTGTCTCTAATTCATCCTCAATCTTGCTAATCTTCAGCCTCATTTATTCTAGTCTCTCAGCCCTTTAATGTTTTCTGGAGTTCAATTATTTTGTTATCCTGTTCTGATACTGTTTTAACTTGTCCAGCTAGTTGTGTTCTTAGCTCAGCTATTGCAGATTTCAGCTCTATAATAACCTTGAGGTAATTAGTGTTTTCTTCCAGAGTCTCATTTGTTGTTTCTGCATTTCTGGTGACAATTCTTTCAAGCTCTTTACTCACTCCTGTGATTATTTCCTTAACTAGTGTTTGGATGTCGACCTCATTATTTTGTGGTTCAGCCTTTGGGGGGCTTTTAGCTGGATTCTTGTCCTGGTTCATGTCTCCAATATTTCTTCTTGTTGGTTTAACCATTTTATATAATATGTTATGAGATTCTTCTCTCAGTACATTTCAAATTACTGATCTCTCTTACCTGGATTGACTTGTGTCTAAGGAAGGTAGTTAAAGGGTTCACAGTTGTGGAAATTAACAGTTGTTTCAACATTATTTTAATCCCTGAGTTGGAGCTCAGTGACTTTAAAAGCCTCCTTTGTTCTTTTTCTTCCCTGTAGGCTATAGGAGCCTGAGGGCTTTTAAACTATAAGTAGACTTCTTAGCTTAATCACTGACTTCTGACCAATAGATAAAACAGGATGGGACAGAGATAATCTAGTAGTTATGCAAAGAGACTCTCACAGTCCCACTGCTAGGCCACTGAGGTATAGATCTCCTGAGTTTCCTGGTTAGTTCTCTGTCCCCTGGTGTCAGCACAGTGCCTCCCCACTGCTGCTTCAGATCCTGAGGGCAGTAGCAATGGAAACTCACAGTTTCATTTGGTGAATCTGAGGATAGTCCTCTCCTTCCTTCAGCCTTTTTTTTTGTTGGTGGAAACAGACTGGATGTGGTGTCCCAAGTGGTAAACTGCCGGACTATTACCAGCCACTTAATCTCTCCCTAGGTTCTCCTCTGTCCATGCACCACACATGTTTGCACTCAATGGTGATTTGGTGGGTTCATGAAGATGTTCCAGTCCTGTCTTGTTGCGGTCCCAGGTGGTCTCCCTTGGTATTCCTAGTTGACCCAGGATAGGAGAGGAGAGAAATACAGCTTCTGGTAGTTGCTTTTTTACACTCTTTTATTTCACTTACCATAATCACCTCCAGTGCCATCCCTTTTGTGTGAAACAGTCTCATCTTTTTAAATTGCATGTTAGTATTCAATTGAATATACATCCCATAACTTACTCAGTAATTCACTCATGGGCATTTAGGTTGATTAAACATTTTGGCTATTGTGAAGAGTGCGGTTATGGATATAAGGCTATATGCATTGTTTTGAATTCATGTTATGTTGTTCTTTGAATATATGTGGAGGTCACTTGTAACTCCTTTGTCAAACTGTAATGCTGAGTGAACAAATGCATCAATCCTTTTCTTAGAAAGCCATAGTGACCCGAAGCTTAGAGTCCTAACAGGTGAGGGTCTGTGTCCTACCAAGAGGAGGACCATGAGATCAGAATAGATGGTGTCAAGGGTAAGGATAATCAAGAATGGACAGTGGAGGAGACAGATGATGAGCATCCTTATTGTTTAAAGGCAAGCGGCAGGAGTGGAGTCTGTAGATCATCCTGTTGATTTTTGTTTTTAAATTTTCCCACAGAGAAACCCACTAGAATCCAGGAGGAGCAATTCCTGGAACAAATGGGGAGAAGTGGGTCTGGGCAGTGCAGACAGAGCTATAATGAATATTGTCATTCTTCATGCTGTGTATGTTTCCCTAGTTATTGAGGGTGCTCTCAGGAGATAGTCTACAATTCTCAGTTTTCCTCAGCTTCAGTGAGATACTTTGCGCTTCCCAGGGCAGCTCACATGTAATGACAAGTTATGTAAGTATATATAGCATTTCAATGCACTGTGGGATAATATGATGGACTGTAAATCCAGAATTCCTCATGATATTGTCTCCCTATAATGAATTTGAATTGCTGTTTAACTTTTCTATCTCCAAACCTGCTTCTTCGTTCTCCTTTCCCCAGTTGTTGATCGTTGGGGTTCTTTGCAAAGTATAAAAAATTCTCAAAAGGGGGGGTCCGGCGGTAGCACAGTGGGTTAAGCGTATGTGGTGCAAAGCGCAGGGACCAGTGTAAGGATCCCGGTTTGAGCCCGCGGCTCCCCACCTGCAGGGGAGTCGCTTCACAGGAGGTGAAGCAGGTCTGCAGGTGTCTATCTTTCTCTCCCCCTGTCTGTCTTCCCCTCCTCTCTCGATTTCTCTCTGTCCTATCCAACAATGACGACATCAAGAACAACAATAACAACAACAAAAAAACAACAACAAGGGCAACAAAAGGGAATAAATAAATATTTTAAAAAATTCTCAAAAATCTCATATCTCTGCTTCTTTGTTTTTCTGGTGGGGGGAAATGTGGATTCTTCACCTGTGTAAAGAATGAACTGTCCTAATAACTGAAGTTCAGAGACCCCAGAGGAATGTTTAAATTTTTTTTTTAAATCTTTATTTATTTTGAATAAAGACAGAGAAATTGTGAGGGGAGGGGGGAAATAGTGTGGAAGAGAGACAGAGAGACACCTGCAGACCTGCTTGACCACTGTGAAGATTACCCCCTGCAGGTGGGGACCAGGTGCTTGAATGTGGGTCCTTGTGCACTGTAATGTGTGCGCTTAACCAGGTGCACCACAGCCTGGCCCCTTGGGAATGGTTTTTAAAAAATATTTATTTATTCCTTTTTTGTTGTCCTTGTTTTATTATTGTTGTTATTGATGTCATCATTGTTGGATAGGACAGAGAGAAATGGAGAGAGCAGGGGAAGACAGAGAGGGGGAAAGATAGACACCTGCAGACCTGCTTCACGGCCTGTGAAGCGACTACCCTGCAGTTGGGAAACTGGAGGCTCAAACCTGTATCCTTCCGCAGATCCTTGCGCTTAGTGCCACGTGTGCTTAACCCGCTGTGCTACCGACTCCTAGAAATGATTTTTATAAGAAGTTATTATTATTATTTTTTTGCCTCCAGGGTTATCGCTGGGGCTCCGTGCCTGCACTACGAATCCTCTGCTCCTGGAAGCCATTTTCCCCATTTTGTTGCCCTTGTAGTTATTGTTGTTATAGTTATTATTGTAGTTGTTGGGTAGGACAGAGAGAAATTGAAAGAAGAGGGGAAAGATAGAGAGGAGGAGAGAAAGATAAGACATGGCAGACCTGCTTCACCGCTTGTGAAGCCACTCCCACTGCAAGCAGGGAGCCAGGGATCAACCAGGATTCTAATGCTGGTTCTTGTGACTGGTGCCACGTGCTCTTATCCTGGGGTACTACCGTGGAGCCCCACCCCCATAAGAAATTCTTAATGCTTGAACCCAACTTAAAAAAAAAATGCCTTTATCTAATAATGACCTTTTTTTTTAAAAAAAAAAAATTTCCTCAGCAGAAGTTTTCTAGGTATTTGGGAATTTTTATTGATTTCTTTAGATATGGTTGTGTCTTCTGTTATTGGATATTTAAGTATTAATAATTTTACGTACTACTCTACTGCTGTAAAATAATGCTTTCAAATTATTGTAAATAATTTTAAGTATGTCTAAAATACTTTTAAGTGACTGATATTTTTCTTGTGTACCATAGAATAAACTTAGAAATAGTTTATAGTCATTCTTTCCATGAAGGTAATATAATTTAGTATGAAACTATGCTACATTAATCCATTAAATTAATTTATGACTTCTGTCATATATCAAAGACAAATCATATCAATTCATTATCATTAATGGGTATAATTTGATTTAAATATATTGCAATTTTGTCTTTAAAAAAACAAAACAAAACAACAAAAGAAAAAACCAGGGGTGAGGTTAGCTGATAAGGGTTGGTGTCCCAACTAGATTTTTCTTTAGGAAAATGATTGTACAAGGAGAAATTTATCTTTAGTGTTCTCTAGTTAATTTGGCTGCACTTAACTTTTTGTGCACATACAGACCAGGTATTGGTCCACTGTAGCGAGATGTGGACTCAAATCCCTATTCCTCCACTTAGAAGCAGTATGACTGAGCAAGTTGCTATAATTCTCTAATTTTCCTCCTTTGCAAAATGGGCAAAATCTCTCCATTCACAAGCTGTAAGAAGTAGAGATTCCAACAATATCTGGTTAAGATAAAACCCTACAGTAGCTGGTAAGGTATTAGTTGTCAATAAATTGTAATTTCAAAAGTATTTATTTTTAGCTTCTTGATTCCATTTCCACAGGTTCAGCCTATCATTGCAGAGAAGAAAGTAATTTGATTAATGCTTGTTCATTAAGATTGTAGTGATTTAATGTGTCAATTCTTGCCAGAGAAATTGCATTTTAAAAAAAGGAGGAATGGAAATGTGAATAGAATAAGAACATGCTGATGGCATATGCCTTTGAGGGGACAGGACTCCTAAGATTAAATCTTGTAAAGGAAAATGTTCTTCATGTTTGGGTGAGCTTGATTCTCCTAGCTTTCAATGAAGAAGAAAGATAAAAATTTCCACTTAAAAAGCACTACCTCCCCCCAACCCCCAATTCATGTTGAGAAGAGTTTGCCTACATCTTGCTTTTTCAAGTGAGACAACTGAAATATCTTCTAGCTATTTGTTCCGGTAGTTCAATATATATTCTTGGTTATATCAAATATTTGATATTTTAGGAAATCAGCCTTGTTAAATTAAAGTGGATAAGATGGTATTTTAAGGTCACCTTGGCATGATCAAACATGATGCTGACATTTACAATCCATTTCATTGCTTCTCACATGTTTCCTTGTCAGTTAAATCCAGACTCTTCAAATTTAAAGGCATTTCAAATCTAATAATGCAATTATAAATATTATACCTGAATAACTAACTGCCTGCTGATTTCCATGCAGGCTACAAAATCTTTATATGTTCTTCCTCTTCTTTTAAACAAACTTAAATGATTAGTTGTAATATTACCTGCATATGATAAACATGTATAAATATTATATGTTCATATCTTCCCTGAGTTTATGATTTCTGTTCATATAAAAATCTGAATTAAATCATTATTTACCTTATGAAACAAAGTGGAAAAAAACCCCTAAGTTAACTTTTACATTAATTAAACTGGAAAGTACAAGTTAAAGATTTGTAATTAATGACATTAATTGGGGATTATTGGTTTATAGTCAACAGTAAAGTACAGTGGTTTATACATGTGTAATATTTCTCAGTTTTCCACATAACAATTCAACCCCTTATAGATTCTCCTCTGCCCTCATGTTCCAGGACCTGAACCCCTTCCCCTCCCGAGAGTCTTTTACTTTGGTACAATACACCAACTTCAGTCGAAGTTCTGTTTAGTGTTTTCTCTTCTGATCTTGTTTTTCATCATCTGCCTGTGAGTGAGATCATCCCATATTCATCCTTCTGTTTCTGACTTATTTCACTTAACATGATTTTTTTCAAGCTCCCTCCAAGATCTGCTGAAAATGGTGAAATCACCATTTTTAATAGCTGAGTAGTATTCCATTGTGGATATATACCACAAATCACTCAGCCACTCATCTTTTGTTGGACACCTGGGTTGCTCCCAGGTTTTGGCTATTACAAATTGTGTTGCTCTGAACATATGTATACACAAATCTTTTTGGATGGGTGTCTTTGGTTCCTTAGGCTATATCCCCAGGAGAGGAATTGCAAAGTTATAGGGTAGGTCCACTTCTAGCCTTGTGAGGATTCTCTAGACTGTTTTTCACAGGGGTTGGACCAATTTACATTCCCACTAGCAGTGCAGGAGGGTTCATTTGTTCTCACAATTTCTCCAGTTTTTGTTGTTGCTACCTTTTCTGATGTATGACATTGTCACAACAGTGAAGTGATATCTTTTTTTTAAAAAGATTTTATTTATTCATAGGAAAGATAGGAGGAGAGAGAGAGAGATAAAGAACCAGACATCACTCTGTTACATATGCTGCTGGAGATTAAACTCAGAACCTCAGGCTTGAGAGTCAATGCTTTATCCACTGCGCCACCTCCCAACCACTGTGAAGTGATATCTCATTGTTTTATTTATATTTCTCTGACAATCAATGACTTGGAGTATTTTTTCATATGTTTGTTGGCCTTTTGGATATTTTATTTGGTAAATATTCTGTTCATATCCTCTCCCTAGTTTTGGATGGGGGTCACTTGTTTTCATGTTGTTGAGTTTGGTGAGCTCTTTATACATTTTGGTTATTTGCCTCTTGTCTGATGTGTGGCATGTAAAGATCTTCCATTCTGTAAGGGATCTCTTTGTTTGGATGGTGGTTTCTTTTGTTGTGCAGAAGCTTTTTAATTTGATGTAGTACCATAGATTTATTTTTGTTTTAGTCTTCTTTATAATTGGATTCATATCATTGAAAATGCCTATAAAATTTGGATGGGAAAGAGTTCTTCCAATATTTTCTTCTAAGTATTTGATAGTTTCTGGTCTACCATCCGAGTCCTTGTCCATTTAAAATTTACTTTTGTTTTTGGTGAAATATAGTGCTTCAGTTTCATTATTCTGCCTGTTTCAACCCAATTTTCCCAGCGCCATTTGTTGAAGAGACTTTCCTTCCCACATTTAATAGTCTGGTCACATTTGTCAAAGATCAGATGTCCATCAGTGTGGGGCTTATTTCTGGGTTCTCAATTCCATTCCACTGGTCAGTATGATAACGGCATTAATTTATGGTGACAGAAAACTTGGTTTCTTTGCCTCATTCTCCAAAGGGAGACTGGGTTAACATACTCTGCCACTGGTCCTGAAAAGAGTGCGGCCTAGAATGTTCTTAGCTATGACCATGGAATGTAAATTCAGACTAGCGGAGGTTGCTTGTGCTAAGTATGGACAGACATGAGTCCTAGGTCAGATCGATGAAATTTACAGTTAGTGGTATTTATATACTTTGCCCATATTTGAGATCTACTCTTTGCCCTGATCCAGCTTTCTAGTCCTATTCCCAACTCTGACACCATCTTTATAGATAATACTTTCAGTCCACCTACATGTTAGCTATTGGGCTTAGGCAAAATTAGTAAAGTCATGGGCACTTTGGAATATACCTGAAATAGACTTCTTAGCTTCTTCCAACATGACAATATGAATACCCCAAATGTCATCTGATATATGTATATATATATATATATATATATATATAATTTTTTTTGGTTCACAAATTTATTATGAAAAACACTGCAATGCTCTTGTGCAGTAACATCATCATATTATAAGAGGGAGAAAACAGTTCTGTTCAAAACATTTTACCAGGTCCTGACAGTAACTAACAACAATTTGAGGGTGAGATTTGAGTAGGGAAATAAACTGAGTATAGAAAAATCATACAATTAAATTAAATGGTATCCTGGAAAATAAACAAAAATGATTTTAAACCTCACATGTAGAGGGGAGGCTTTGGTACTTATTTATAAAAATTTTCATTAAGCTCCAATGATTGTTTGCTGCTATCCTTATCTACTGTCATGCTGAGTAAAGTGATAGCTAAAAGGAAGTTAGATTGTATTCACGAGGTGTTAATATTTACATCCTATTATCTGCAGTCTCTCAGAGAAAGCAAAAGTGGCTACAAATAGTGCTATGCCAGAAACTGATTTCTTTTTTTTTAATATTTATTTAATTTATTTTTTCCCTTTTGTTGCCCTTGTTGTTTTATTGTTGTAGTTATTATTGTTGTTGTTGTTGTTGGATAGGACAGAGAGAAATGGAGAGAGGGAGGGGAAGACAGAGAGGAGGAGAGAAAGATAGACACCTGCAGACCTGCTTCACCGCCTGTGAAGCGACTCCCCTGCAGGTGGGGAGCCGGGGTTCGAACCGGGATCCTTATGCCGGTCTTTGTGCTTTGCGCCACCTGCGCTTAGCCCGCTGTAAGAAACTGATTTCTTGACCGATAGTGTCACTTCATTCAGCATGCAATGAACTGGTTCATTCTAAAGTGGTCACTGCTGTTGATGACAATAGGCTTTGTATTTTTATACGGCACATCTTTTGGCCTGTGTGAAAACTAGTATTTAAATGTTAACTATTCTCTGACACTTTGGAGTTA
This sequence comes from Erinaceus europaeus, assembly GCF_950295315.1. Lineage (NCBI taxonomy): Eukaryota > Metazoa > Chordata > Mammalia > Eulipotyphla > Erinaceidae > Erinaceus > Erinaceus europaeus. Next base: position 156,702,360 of record NC_080163.1, read on the forward strand.
CTGTTGCTCTTCTCATTCCCATTAGGTCAGTATATGGTTCACGGCAATACTGTACAAGTTTAAAATTTCATTACAGGATACGAAGAGTGACATGTGGCTCACCTTTGTGAGAAACTGGATCAAACTGCAAGAAAGAATATTTTAGAGTATCAGTCAAATTCCATGATTGCAGCTTGGTTACCACAATAACAGTAGTTTGGAGCACTGAAAATCATTACTACGTTCCGGTCATGGCACCAGTTAGATCCCTCCATCATGCTGGTGATCTCTAGACATCAACATGAGGACATTGGCATGGTTAAATGTCTCAGAAATATCTTGCTCAAAAGGATAACCAGCTCCTCTTTGAGGAGATAGACCCCAACCACCATGGTCGTCTGGATCTGAGCACAGCAAGCCACACATTGGACCCTCATGAGGAAATTCTTGTAGGCGATCAAGTGCTCTAATGTGATCCATTGTATCTGTGGATGGTGAGAGGCCACCATGTAGACAAAAGATCTGCCCATCCACCAAGGCAGTAAGAGGAAGATAGTCAAACAGATCTGTAAAATATTTCCAAACATTTCTATTTCCATATTTCCTTAAACCCTCATCATAGAAACCATATACTTGTGTGATCTGTCTGCTCTCATCATTTCCTCAAAGAATAGTGATACATTCCTAATAATGAACCTTAAGAGCTACAAGTAAAGTAACTGTTTCAACTGAATAATATCCTCTGTCAACATAATCTCCCATAAACAAGCAATTTGTATCTGGTGATTTGCCTCCAATTCTAAATAGTTCCATGAGATCATTAAATTGCCCATGTACATCTCCATAGATGGTGATTGGACATCGAACTTCTTGCACATTGGATTCTTCCATGTTTTCTTTAGCCTTTTTGCAAAGGCTTTTGACTAGGACAACTGCTTGCACTCCTTCAGCTGCTCTGTGAACTCCGCACTACTCTGTGAACTGTGGCCACTGGCACCCAGGTCATATGCACTCACAGCGCTGGCTCCTGGGAACTACATGTGTGGTTACTGCATGTGGGAACTACATGTGTGGTTACTGCGCTAGCCTTGGCCTGCTGGCTTGCTCTGCTGCGCTCGGCCGCTGACTGCTGCCCGCTTCCTTGGCTCTCTAGCCTCAGAGTTCCGTTTTCTGTAATGGCAGTCGCTGGCCTATCTGTTATATTCTTACCTTTAGGTTCTTGATTACTGAACAATTTGTTCTGCTTTATATCTTAATGCTTTTCAGCCACCAAGTTGCAGATGCTACCATGACGCCAACCTGACTTCCCTGGGCAGAAGACCTCGCCAATGAGTCCTGGAATCCCACTAGGGAAAGATAGAAACAGACTGGACTGGGTATGGATTGATCTGTCAACACCCATGCCCAGCAGAGAAGCAGTTACAGGAGCCAGACCTTCCATCTTCTGCACCCTATAAAAAGATCTTTGGTCCATACTCCCAGAAGGATGTAGAATAGGGAAGCTTCCAATGGAGGGGATGAAATATGTATGGAACTCTGGTGGTGGGAATTGTACCCCACTTATTCCACAATCTTGTTCATCATTATTAAATAACTAATAAAAAAAAAAAAGGAGGAGAACAGGTAAAGGAAAAAAAAAAGGATAAAGAGAAAAAAAGGCCACTAGGAGTCATTGTATAGGCACTAAGTCCAAACAATAACTCTGTCACTATTTTAAAATTCAGGCTCTTGTGTTTGCTAATAAATTTTCTCAAATGGTACAAAAAATTTTTGAAAACCTAGTTTCTGCAGACACCACATTGCCACACATAGAATGAATTGGATCCACACTGCTTTGTTAGATTTATATTTTTCTTTGTGAGGTAAAATTCCACAATATATTTTTTCATCCTTTTACATCTATATACTTATACATCTGTACTTATATATCTACATCTGTATTTATATATCTACATGTCTATATCTATAGTGGAGGGAGGGAGACATACCATGCTATTGCTTCACCATCTTAGAGTTTCTCTTGGTGCTGTAGTTCCCCAGTGTGGTGCTGGGTTTCAAATATGGGACTGCTCACATAGTAGCTAAGCTATGTGTCCTACTAGGTGAAGTGTCTCTCAGCTTGGCCATTTTTTTTTCTTTATCAGCTTAATGATGAATCAGTTCTCAAATAACACGTCTTCATTCTTTTTCCTTTTTTTAAAATTATGTATGTGGAGCTTAATGCTGCATAGTGCAGTCATTGACATATGAATACAATTTCATTATATAATAGCCCCCCCCCGAGTTTTCTTCCTATTCCCCTTCCCCCCTCCCCAAAGTCCTTGACTTTGGTACAAAACACCATGTCCAGTCCATGTTTCACTTGGTGCTCTCTCTCCCTGTCCCTACTTTATTAAGTCCCGCTAATAAGTGAGATCATTTGGTATTCACCCTTCTCTTTGTGGCTTATCTCACTCAAAAGGATGCAAAGGTGACAACCTTATTGTTTTTAACAGTTGACTAGTATTCCATAGTGTATATCCCAGGAACCACTTTATGCCAAAGGGAGCAATGCTCTACTCCTCTATTTCCCCTTACTTTCTCATCTCTGCTCTCTCTCTCTCTCTCTAAACAAATACATCTTTAAAAAGGAAAATACTGATTCTTTTGTGAGTGACTTACTTCACATTATGTTTTTAATATTCATCCAGTTTTAGCATATATCAGAATATGATCCTTTTCCAGGCTGAATAATATTCCATTATATGCATATAGCTCCCCCCCCACTCCTTATACATGAAAAGCATGCAGTCTACCTCTGAATTACATTCCTGGGTCATGTTTTATTTATCCATTCATCAATAGACCCTGAATTTGTCACTTCTAACAGTTTCTTTTGTTGTTGAATCTTTTGTTTTCCCTTGTAAAGTAATGTTCTCTGTGAACAGAAACCATTTTACTATTTCCTTCCCATATTTGAGATCCTTTTATTTCTTTTTCTTGCTTCTTGATTTGCCCAGGACTCCTGCTAACATATTTAATAGAAGTGGCACAATCAGGGGTCATCTTAGAAGAATTTAGCACCCCCCCACACCTTTGAATAAAATATTGGCTGTGGATTTTTCAAATATGACCTTTACTATCTTGAGATTATTTGTTTGCTTATTTATTTATTTATTTAAATGTCACCTGAGACTCTTTTTTTTTTTTTTTTTTTTTTTTTGCCACCAGGATTATTGCTAGGGAAAGATAGAAACTGACTGGGGGTATGGATTGATCTGTCAACATCCATGTCCAGCACAGAAGCCAGACCTTCCATCTTTTGCACCCCTATAAAGATTTTGCCCATATTCCCAGAGGGATGTAGAATAGGGAAGCTTCCAATGGAGGGGGTGAAATATGGAACTGAAAGATACATCTACTGCTCCCAGGAGCCAGCTTTTTCTTTCTTTTTGATAGCACAGAGAGAAATTGAGAGGGGATGGGAAGATAGATGGAGAAAGAGAGAGATTCCCATAGCACCACTTCACTGATCTTAAGGCTTCCCCTCTGCAGCTGGGGGCCAAGAGCTTGAACCTATGTCCTTGTGCATTATTTGTGTACTCTATCAGGTGAGCCACTGCCAGGTCCCAGAGTTATTTCTTTATAATCCTATTTTGTTAAGGTTTTACCCTGAAAGTGTATTTAATTTGCCAGTTTTTTTTTCTGTTTCAGTTGAGTGATCATGGATTTTCCCCCTTCATTCTATTAATATGGTGTAGTATACTGTTGGATTTTTGATTATTGAATTATCACTTTTAATCCAGGAATAAATCCATCTGGTCCCAATGTAACCTTTAAATATGTTGTCAAATTCAGTTTGTTAGTATTTTGCTGAGGATTTCTTTATTGGGGGATTAATGTTTTACAGTTGACAGTAAATACAATAGTTTGTACGCGCATAACATTTCTCAGTTTTCCACATAACAATACAACACCCACTAGGTCCTCTGCCATCCTGTTCCAGGATCTGAACTCTCCCCCTCACCCACCCCACAGTCTTTTACTTTGGTGCAATACATCAACTCCAGTCGAAGTTCTGCTTAGTATTTTCTCTTCTTTTTTTAAAAATAATTTTTTTATTATTATTTTTAAAATATTTATTTATTTCCTTTTGTTGCCCTTGTTGTTTTTTGATATTTATTTATTCCCCTTTGTTGCCCTTGTTTTATTGTTGTAGTTATTGTTGTTGTTATTGATGTTGTTGTTGGTTTGTACAGAGAGAAATGGAGAGAGGAGGGGAAGACAGAGGGAGGAGAGAGAAAGACACCAGCAGACCTGTTTCACCGCTTGTGAAGCGACTCCTCTACAAGTGGGGAGCCCGGGCTCGAACTGGGATCCTTACGCCGCTCCTTGCGTTTTATGCCACGTACGCTTAACCTGCTGCGCTACCGACGGACTCCCAGTGTTTTCTCTTCTGATCTTGTTTTTCATCATCTGCATGTGAGTGAGATCATCTCATATTCATCCTTCTGTTTCTAACTTATTTCATTTAACATATTTTTTCAAGCTCCATCCAAGATCGACTGAGAATGGTGAAATCACCATTTTTAATAGCTGAGTGGTATTCCATTGTTAATATATACCACAAATTACTCAGCCACTCATCTGTTGTTGGACACCTGGGTTGCTTCCAGGTTTTGGCTATTACAAACTGTGCTGCTAAGAATACACAAATCTTTTTGGATGGGTGTATTGTGTTCCTTAGGCTATATCCCTAGGAGAGGAATTGCAGAGTCATAGGGTAGGTCCATTTCTAGCCTTCTGAGAGTTCTCCAGACTGCTCTCCACAGAAGTTGGACCAATTTACATTCGCACCAGCAGTGTAGGAGGTTTCCTCTGTCCCCACAACCTCTCCAACACTTGTTGTTATCTTTTCTGGTGTATGACATTCTCACAGGAGTGAAATGGTATCTCATTGTTGTCTTTATATTTCTCTGACAATCAATAACTTGGAGTGTATTTTCATATGTTTCTAGGCCTTTCAGATATCTTCTGTGGTAAATATTCTGCTTATTTCCTCTCCCCATTTTTGGATGAGGTCATATTTTGTTTATTAGCTTCTTGTCTGATGTATGGCATGCAAAGATCATCTCCCATTCTGTGAGGGGTCTCTTTGTTTGGGTAGTGGTTTCTTTTGCTGTGAAGAAGTCTTTTAATTTGATGTAGTCCCATAGGTTTATGCTTGCCTTAGTCTTCTTTGTAATTGGATTCGTTTCATTGAAGATGTCTTTAAAATTTATGTGGAAAAGAGTTTTTCCAATATTTTCCTCTATGTATCTGACAGTTTGTTTGTGGTCTAACATCCAAGTCCTTGATACACTTGGAATTTATTTTTGTGTTTGGTGAAATATAGTGGTTCAGTTTCATTCTTCTGCATGTTTCAACCCATTTTTTTCAATACTATTTTTTGAAGAGACTTTCCCAATTTAATAGTCTGGGCACCCTTGTCAAAGATTATATGTACATTGGTATGAGGGCTTACTTCTGGGCTCTCAATTCTATTCCACTGGTCAGTGTGTCTATTTATGTTCCAGTACTAAGCAGTTTTAATTACAATGGCCCTATAATACAAATTGAGATCTGGTAGTGTGATGTCTCCAGTTCTGTTCTTTCTTCTTAAAATTGTTTTGGCAATTCTAGGTCTTTTCTGGCTCTAGATAAAAATTTGTAGCTTTTGTTCTATTCTCCTAAAAATTGGGGTTGGGATCTTGATGGGGATTGCATTAAATTTGTAGGTGGCTCTGTGTAGTATATTCATGTTGATGATGTTAACTCTTCTAACCCATGAACATGGAATATCTTTCCACTTCTTTGTGTCTTTCTATATTTCCTTGAGTAGTGACTCATAATTTTCAGTATACAGGTCTTCCACTTCTTTGGTTAGGTTTAGCCCTAGGTATTTTATTGTTTTTGTTGCTGTAGTAAAATAATTGATTTCTGGATTTCATCTTATTCTAACTTAGTGTTTGCATAGGGGAATGCCACTGACTTTTGTATGCTCATTTTTTAGCCTGACACCTTACTTTATTGCTTGATAATTTCTAAAAGCTTCCTGCTGGATTCTTTAGGTTTTCTATGTATACTGTCATATCATCTGAAAATAGATTTTTACTTCTTTTCTTCCAATATGTATCCTTTTAATTCCTTGCTCTTGTTTTATTGCTATGGGAAGAACTTCCAACACTATGTTATGTTGAATAGTAATGGTGATAGTGGGCAGCCTTGCTTTAAGGGGAAATGCTTCCAGTTTTTCACCACTGAGTATGATGTTGGCTGTAGGTATGCTATATAAAGACTCCACTATCTTGAGGAATTTTCCATCTATTCCCATTTTTTGTAGCGTTTTGACCTCAAAGGGATGTTGGATTTTGTCAAAGGCCCTCTCTGCATCTATTAATATAACCATCTGATTTTTGGTGTGACTTTTATTGATGTGGTGGATCATATTGATTCATTTACATATATATTTTTTATTTATAAAATGGAAACATTGACTTAACCATAGGATAAGAGGGGTACAACTCCACACAATTCCCACCACCAGAACTCCGTATCCCATCCCTTCCCCTGGTAGCTTTCCTATTCTTTAACTCTCTGGGAGTATGGAGCCAAGGTCATTGTGGGATGCAGAAGATGGAAGGTCTGACTTCTGTAAGTGCTTCCCCACTGAACATGGGCATTGACTGCTCAGTCCATACTCCCAGCTTGCCTCTCTCTTCCCTAGTGGGGCAGAGCTCTGGGGAAGCTGAGCTCCAGGACATATTGGTGGGGTTGTCTGTCCAGGGAAGTCTGGTTGGCATCATACTAGCATCTGGAACCTGGTGGTTGAAAAGAAGTTGACATACAAAGCCAAACAAATTGTTGACCAATAATGAACCTAAAGGCTGGAACAGTGCAGATATAGAGTTTTTTAGATAGCTAGTAGGCATATTTTAGTTATATTCCAAAAGGCCTGTGGCTATATTAGTTTTTTTTTTCTTTTTCCTTTTTTCCCCTGGGCCTGAAATTTGATATGCAGGTGGATCCAAGTTATTGTCTGGGAGATGATGTCATGGCTGGAAAAAGGACCAGAAAGCTGGATTAGGGAAGACAGTAGCTCCCTATAATGGGAAAGGTGTATAAATACTGTTGACTATAAAATCCATCAATTTGATATTAAACCAACTTTGCATCCCTGGGATAAACCTAGCTTGGCTATGATGAACAATTTTTTAAAAATATACTGCTGTATCCGGTTGGCTAGAATTTTGTTCAATATTTTACCACCTATGTTCATCAGAGATATTCGTCTGTAGTTTTCTTTTTTTGTTGTATCCCTGTCTGCTTTTGGTATGAGAGTGATGTTGGCTTCATAAAAGCTGGAAGGGAGTATTCCTGTGTCTTCAGTCTTTTGGAAGAGTTTTAAAAGTAGAGGGATTAACTCTTCCTTGAAGGTTTTGTAGAATTCATTTGTAAAACCATCTGGTCCAGTACTTTATTCTGGGGAAGGTTTTTGATAACTTTCAATTTCCTTGGCTGTGATTTGCCTCTTAATAGTTTCTAGCTTCTCTTTATTTAATTTTGGAAGTTTGTAGGTATCTAGGAACTCATCCATTTCTTCCAGGTTCTCTAGCTTGGTGCCATATAGTTGTCCATAGAAGCTTCACATGATAGGCTGAATTTTTGTGGTATCTGTTGTGATATCTCCTCTTTCATTTACAATCTGATTTATTTGGGTCTTCTCCTTTTTTTGTTTTGTGAGTCTGGCTAAAGGTTTGTAGAAGAACCAACATTTAGCTTTCATTGATCTTTTGTATGGTTTCCTTATTTTCGATGTTATTTATTTCTGATGCAATTTAAGGTATTTCATCCTTCTGGTTGCTTTAGGGTTCTTTGTTCTTTTTCTTCTAAGTCTTTATGGTGTGCTATCAGGTTGTTTATGCTGAGGATTTTTGTGTCAGTGTTCATAGGGGTATTGTCCTGTAGTTTTCTTGTAGTGTCCTTGACTTTATTATTTAGTCAATATTGACTTCATGGAATAAGTTAGAAAGTGTTGGATCATCTTTAATGTTTTGGAAGAGTTTGAGAAAATTTAATGTTAATTATTATTTATGTAGTTGATAGAATTCATCAATGAAGTCACCTGACTCTAGGCTTTTCTTTTTTGGAAGGTTAAAATTCTTTTTATTTATTTTTTCATGTCTACAGACAGCTTGTTTTTTTATTTTATTTTATTTTTTATTTTGCAAGTTTGCTTGAGTTAATTCTTAAAATTCCATATGTAGGCAAAACCATTTGGTAGTTATCTTTCACTTTTTCATTTATTTAAAAAATTTTCTTATTATCTTTATTTGCTTATTGGATAGTAGAGACAGCCAGAAATTGAGAGGGAACAGGGGAAGATACAGAGGGAGAGAAACTGAGAGAAACCTGCATGCCTATGAAAGCATATGATCTACCACATGAGCTACTCTCCAGTTCCAATGAGGAAACTTTTAAACCCATGTTTATTTTTAATTTGTATGGGAGTTCTGATTTTATCGAATCTTGAAAATTATCTTTTAGTGCACAGGTAATACATGTTTCTTTGTTGTAATAGTCCTTAGTATCCATCATACAAAGAAATAATTGCTGTTAATTTTTTATGAATTAACAGACATACAGATCAATAAAATAGTCTTAAAAATGAGATCACAGTACACATACAGTTATACCATGCTTTTTTCATTTAGGAAATGATTACAGTCTTTCCATTTCAGTAAGCAACCATCTCCATCATGACTATAATGTAAATTTCTTGACATACCTTTGCAGAGTAAGAAACTGGATTTTTTCCAAGTAGACACAATTTCCCAAGAGAACAACAGTTCCCAAGCAGAACAATTCTTTTAGAACCAAGTTTCTAAAAGAATTGTCAGTAACTATCCTAATTACTCTGAAGGTTATATGTTTTCCAAATCCAGTAGAATTAAAAGCTTCCAAATTCATCTTTGTGGTTAATTAGCTCCTGCTTTAATCGTCCAAACTGATGACTTATGGAATTATTCAAGGAAAGTTTTACATCAAAGTTATATATTGTTCAGTAGTATTTTCTTATTAAATATAAACCAATTATTTGAAAAATTTTGAATTTATGCTTGTAAGCTATGACTATACAGAATTTCTGTTCAATCAGACAACAAAGCTACTTATTTTTCAGGTAAAGGTACATGACATAATTTTTAAAATGGTGGTGCTAGGAGTGAAAATGTACATTAATTCTTTCATCATTTAATTTTTCTTTTTTCTTTTTATTGGATAGAAGTAGAAATTGAGAGGAAAGGGGAAGATAGGGAGAAAGAATGAGAGACACCTGAAACACTGCTTGATTGCTTGCAAAACTTTCTCTCTGCAGTTGGGGAGCAGAAGCTTGAACCTGAGTCCTTGAGGATTGTAACATATATACTCAATTGGGTGCATTACTACCCATCCCTGAAAAAGTCTTTTCATCTAGTCATTCCCCTTAGGCTCTACTCTTAGCCATTTTATTGTTCTGCATCTACTTTGATCATCCTTTGGTCCAAGGAAATGGTTCTTCATCCTCTGGACATTAAAATTAAAATCATTTGGGTAGCTTTTTACCTCATGTTATCCTAATCATTGTTGTCATCTCTTATTCTCATCATAATCCCTCTTCCCTTTCTGCCTCCTTTTCTCTTCCTCTTTCTCCTCTTTACCAGTACTTTGCTCAGCTGTGGACTATGGTAGTGCTCAGAACTGAACCTGGGACTTTGGAGTCTCAGGTATGAAAATCTTTTGCATAGCCACTATGCTATTTTCCCTAGCTGGGTAGTTTTAAAAATACAAAGACTATTTCCAACTCTGACCACCATCTTTCCAGACAATACCTTTAGCCCACCTGCATGTTAGCTGTTGGGCTCAGGCAAAAATTAGTAGTCATGGGACCTTTGTAATATACTTAAGATAGACTTCCTAGCTTTTTCCAAAATGGAGACCCTAAATATCATCTGCGAACTTCTTACCTTTAGGTTCCTGATTATTAAACAGTTTGTTCTGCTTTATATATTAATGATTTTCAGCCACCAAATTGCAGATGCTACCATGATGCCAACCTGACTTCCCTGGGCAGATGATCTCACCATTGTGTCCTGGAACCCCACCTTTCCAGAGCCCTGCCCCACTAGGGAAAGATAGTTACAGGCTGGGAGTATGGATCCACCTGCCAATGCCCATGTCCAGCAGAGAAGCAGTCACAGAAGCCAGACTTCCCATCTTCTGCACTCCATAATGATCCTGGATCCATGTTCCTAGAGGGATAAAGAATAGGAAAGCTTCAGGGGCTGGGTGGTAGTGTACCTGGTTGAGCACACGTTACAATGCACAAGGACCCAGGTTTGAGCCCCTGGTTTCCACCTGCAGGGGGAAAGTTTCACGAGTGGTTAAGCAGGGCTGCAGATGCCTCTTTGTCTCTCTCCCTCTCTATCTCCCCCATCCCTCTCAATTTCTGGCTGTCTCTATCCAATAAATAATAAAAGATATTACAAAAAAAAAGGATAGGAAAGTTTCAAATGGAAGTAATGGGATATGGAACTCTAGTGGTGGGATTTGTGTGGAATTGTACCCTTCTTATCCTGTGGTCTTGTTGATCATTATTAAATCAATAATAATAAAAATACAAATACTTTAATCTCAGTATATTCTAGTTTGACTAGTTGAATTTCAATCTCTGTTGTGTGCCTGCATGTCAGTCTAAATTAAGAAAAATCTTTAGAGATATACTGTTGTGGGCAATCATTGTTGAAATCCATAGGCATTGACTTCAACTTCTATTACTCCAATCAGCACTTAGTATCATAGCATTGAGTGGTTGCTGGTATTAGGTCACTTGTTTAGTGGTATTAAGTCCCTTGTTTAGTCCCCCACACCACCATAAGCCAGAGCTGACTAGTGCTCTGGTAAAAAAAAAAAAAAAAGATAGCAAGTACTTGGACATTAATTATAGAAAAATTTAATCCAACTACAAGGAAACCCTTTGAGAACTTGAAACATTGGATATTCTTTTTTAGAAGGTAAGCAAGGCCTTAGTGATCATCTTGCTTATGTGTGGCATTGCTTATGTGCAGATGACTGGTGAATTAGGTAACAGTTATCATCAAGACTACAAAAAAAAATCTCCTTGCACAGAATTTACACTAATGAAGATTTCTAACTTGCCCAGCAACAAACCCAACCAATGGAAATACTGCACTTTTGTCAATGAGAAGCTGTTGCTAACCGAATTTTTTCTTTCTTCCAGCGAATGTCCACTTTTCTCTTGATGATTTCCTTGTTGTGGTCTTTCTATAAAAACTTTCCTGAGTCCCTGTGGTGGAATGGAGTAAGATGATGGTGTATCTGGGGCTGAAATACACCTTGGGAAAATGTGGTAATGTACCCCTGGAGAACAAAAATACTGGATGTTAACATTTACTCAATAAAGTGATATTGGTATTGGAACAATGATGAAGTCATTTCCTTTGCCTCATCTTGGATGGAGCTTGAAGGAATCATGTTAAGTGAGATAATCCAAAATAAGAAGAATGAATACCAGAGGACCTCACTCATAGGTGGAACTGATGAAATAAGGACAGAAAGGGAAAACAAAGTAAAACTTGGACTGGCTTTGGTGTAGTGCACCAAAGCAAAGGATTCTGGTGGAAGGTAGGGGATGGGAGTGCTTTGGGGTCCTGGTGCATGAGGATAATGGAAAAAGACTTAATCTGGGGGTGAGAATATTTTTCAGACACCTTTGACAGTGAGATAAGAAGCTGTCTCCATGTATTAACAATGGTACTGCAAACCATTAACCTCCCAATAAAATATTAGAAAAAGCTTTCCGTCTTAACGTACTACCTCAGAGTGCTTCTCTGCATATCAAGTGAGATGCTGTTTGACTCATGACTAGTTTAATGACGTCAAGTAGATCTTTAAAAAACATTTAGTTCATTTTTCTTTTCAGCAATAGCAATGCTTGTTGATCTGGGAGGTTTTCTGACACTTAAAGAGAATGTAAATTCCTATAAGTCCCCCTCAGTGCACACACATAATCCTGGTTCTATGACTCTTAGTTATCTTAGTTATCTGATAATCTAAAATTATCAGAATATCAGGAGCATCAAATTTCAGGAGACCTAATGTTCAGCATGGTGACAATGGTTATAATAATATTGCTAAAAGAATTGGATCTTAAGTGAATTCTTATCACACATACACACACTAATTATGGGAGGTGATGAATACCACAATTGGCTTGTTTGTGGGAACCATTGAACAGTGGATACATATATCAAAACATGTTGTACATATTAAATATATGAAATTTTTAATAAAAAATTATAACATAGAAAATTCTGTCTACTTCCAAACTAATTTGATTCTCTGGTCTTCCCATTCTCAACACCTAGGCTCAACTGCCCACAGATGGAAGAGGTTGGCCATAGTAGAACTAGAGGGAATCCTCATAAAAGTTTTTGTTTCCTGTATTTAAAGCTCTGCACAAAGCAATATTCATATATTCTGTCAAGCAGTTACAGAGTGGAGGACAGCTGGTCATTAGTCAGCTTGGTATATCAAATGGATATTTTTGAAAATATATAAGCTTTGAAGATTTCTATTCTTCAGATAACTTTGGCTTTGAAAACTCTGTATATCTTAAAAGCAGTTTCATAATGTCAGTAGTTTCCTGTGATTGATAGTCACAGCACACTGAGCTCATGGAGACATTAAAAATGTGGCATAGGAAAAGGAAAAAAAAAAGCACTTTACAATATTGGATTCTGTAGCAGTAAGTAATCTGCTCTTGGCTTTTCTTCTTCTTACTGAGTTTTTTTTTTTTTTTAACTCTTCTTGTGAAAGGTCTGTGTTTTATTACATTTTAGCTTTGGACATACTAATAAAAAATATTTTTTGATGTTTGCCAGAATCCTATTTCTCAACATAGACAGAATTATTGGGTATGTGCTGTATTTCTCGTTCTCTTTGGAATGCTGAGACCCCAAATTAAAAAAATGCCAATAAGTAAAAACACAAGGTAGAACAAGGATGTTGGCAGGTCTCCACTGGGGGTGACAGGAAGGCTTGTGTGATACAAGGGGGCATATGTTTTTATTATTGAGTGGTGGTTGGTATAAAGAATGAGTAGAATTCAAAAGGTATGTGGTTTATTTTTGTTCTGAATGTGGAACTAACTTATTGTTTTCCATAACTAGAATGTCTTGCCACTGGATTGTGGAAAGGTAGCTCCATAACAAATAGATTTTGGGAATGTAATGACTTATCAGAGAAATTGTTCAATAATGGCTTACAATGAATGGGTCTCCTTAATTTACTCAGCAGCCCAAACTCTTTCTATCTTGTGGCTCTCTTTCCCTATGGGAGGGATAAGATTCTTTTTTCTTTTGTAAAATGCCAGGTAGTGTTTTTGACTTTATATGCAGAATAGTCTCTGTCAGTTTCTCAATGCAGCCATTACACTATGCAAACTGTCATATGTAAATAAAGGTAAGTAAATTAATTAAAAGATTTAACAGTATTTTTTTTAAGTTTTAATTTATAAAATGGAAACACTGACAAGACCATAGGATAACAGGGGTACAATTCTACACATTTTCCGCCACTGGAACTCCATATCCCATCCCCTCCCCTTATAGCTTTCCTATTCTTTTACCCTCCGAGAGCATGAACCCAGGGTCATCATGGGGTGCATAAGGTGGAAGGTCTGGCTTCTGTAATTGCTTCTGCACTGAACATGAGTGTTGACAGGTTGATCCACACTCCCAGCCTGTCTCTCTCTTCGACAGTATTTTAAGAAGACATTATTTACCAAATAAGTAGGCAGATTGTATTTGGATCTAAGAACATAGTTTGCTTCCCCAAAAACTTTTCATTCTCTATTCAGTAGAGAAAGGGGAGAGATTTCAAGGCATGGGTTGTGAAAAGCTTCCACACTTGCCTCTCCTTATCTCTCCTTGTCAAATCTGACCATATAAAAAGATCTGCTTAGTGGGATTGTGGGTTGGAGGTAGAGGGATAAGAACTGTGATGATAGGGTAGCTTTTTGGCCTCTCTGAGAATTCACCTCCATCTCTGAACCGTTTGTGGTTGCGAATGCCTTCTTTATTTAGATGACTTCAAACATCCTCCAGGATAAGAAACATATAATCTTATCAACTAGGTTTGGTTTCTGTCTGCAGAAGAGCTGGACTTTTCAATTTAACCACTGGTTTCAAAAATGGGGGAAAAAAGAACACAAAGAAATCTACTGTCTCTACCCTTCTTTAAAATGATGAATGTTTTTTTAAGGCAAATCCATCATTGGTCACTTGAGGGAGGAAATGTCAAGAAAAGTTATGGTTTGTTAGCTTTTACTTCTTGACATTATACAAGAAAGTAATTGAAGTACAACAAATGCCATGTTGTTTTACCTCATCTATTTATATAGCAATCTGACAAGATGAATATATATGTTACTGTGGATTCAGAAAAAAGTGACACAGGCTTTATGATTCGTTCTATTGTCTTATCAGTGCTGATCAAATAAATGTGCTTTGTCTCAAGAAAGCACATGGCAGAGGAGCTGGTATCCTTTCATGTAGACTGTTGAATATAAAACAACTGAACTCACTTTACTTCCTCAATCCTATTAGTCTCTTATTACAAGTTTGTGAAGCTTTAAAGTGAATATATAATAAAACATGCATGGATTCATTTCAATACAACAAATATTTACTTAGCACTCACAGTGTATGAGATACTATGCAAAACATAGATGCCATTAACTCACAATCTGTGATAATTCAAACACAGCCTGGGATAAATATTAGGGCTAAATGTTAGAGTTATACCTTACATGAAAAAAAATCTGTTAAACAAACCAGCAAGGTTTATTTTACTACATATTATGTTCCTGAAAACCCATATGTAAAACAAATTTTAGATACACAAGGAGAGCTTGCTGTCTAAATAATTATATTATAATGTTTCTGAGGAAATATATAGTCACTGACAAATAAGGGGTTTTAAGTTTGACATTTAAAGGGTGAATGACCACTTATTGAGAGATATTATGTGACTAGTACTATGGAAAATATCCAGACTTGTTTCTATGACAGCCATGATCTCTTTGTGGTTTGGGAATCTGGTTGTCAAGCAACTTAAATAGAAAAGACATGTTAAATTATTGTTTTTCTTCTGCAAAATGTCAGCTACAAAACAAAGGTATAGAACTGCTAATTCTGTAGCAAAAATCTCTTTAGTTCTCAACATAGGTTGCTAGAGAGGAAAAGAGATAAAAAAAGCTTTATTTAAATAGAAAGAGGTGAGAGTTAGGTTTTTCATGTATCTTTTTTCCAATTCTTTTTATTTACTTATTTTATTTATAAAAAGGAAACAGTGACAAAACCATAGGATAAGAGTGGTATCTTAACAAATCAAAAATGATTTATCCAAAGCTGTAACAGTAAGAATCATGAGAAAACATAATCTATTGAAATAATATAAAAAGGTAATAATTTGTATTTTTGGTCATCGCTTGAGCTTCTCTAAACCGTTTTTTCCCTCCAGATAAAAATAAACAGTGGGGGTAGGTAGCATAATTATTATGTAAAGAGACTGTCATGCCTGAGGATCTGAAATTACAGGTTTGTTCTTACCCCCTAGTCATAAGCCAGAGCTGAGAAGTGCTCTGGTAAACAAACAAACAAACATGTTGTTGTGCGTGGGCCGCGGAGAAGACAGAGAGGAGGGGTCCAGAGCGAAGAGGAAACACAAATCTTTATTTGCGCTGGCACCTCAGAGTTGGGTGCTAGAGAAGCAGGTTGGACCACGTGGAGGTAGCCGCCTCATGCAGTAACCTTTCCTGCATCTGAACACCGAGTGAAGCGCTGGCAAGAGAGCGAGGTGCGGAAGAAGAAAGGCTTTTATAGGAGCAGCTTTCGTGAGAATTGGAAGGGGGAGGAGTAACCATAGCACTCCAGGATAGGATAATAACTCTCCTGAGAATGGGAGGGGGGAGGAGTAACCAAAGCACTCCAAATATCACGGGGAAATAGACAATGCCCTGAGGGCACAACATGGCTGAACAGGCACTCTGAGAATGTCCCAACTCTCGCGGGAACTAGCAGTAGCCTGAGGGGACAACATGGCAGATGTGACTGCATCGGCACAATTTCCCAGCATCTCCCCCTTTCCTTTTATCTAATTCCCAGGGCAACAGTGTGTAAAGTCTATGAACTACTCAGGGTCAGTCTATGAAAAACCAGCAACATGAAGGGAAGGAAGCTGCTGTAAAATTGTCTGAAGTGTCCAAAGGGTATATCAGCAAGTCTGATAGAAGTCTCAGTCCAAAGTAGGCGGCTAGGGGGAGAAATGGCAGGGGATGAAATGCTGCATGAAGAAGGTCAGCCTCTGGAATTCTGCTTTTCTGTAGATTGTGAGCTTGAACCGCCAAAATGTGACAGGCAAAGCAGAAGCAGGAAAGGCAGACAGACAGTAAAAAAGTTTTGTCCTTGGAGTCTGTGAATCAGGTTCTTCAGATTGCGTCAGGTGACATCTAGGGTTTTGGGGGGGTGTGCCACTGTAGTCGTGCCATCTAGTGGGTGATGTCAGGGTGTGCAGGGTTCCAGATGGTTTTTTCTGGGATTCCTGTGGAAGAAACACAAACAATCTGCTTCTCGTGGTTAGCAGGGCATCTGATTTGAATGCTTTATAGAAAAAGAGGTTTGGTGCCTTAGCCAACTGAGTATTGGGGGATGTATCTTTCCTATTCATTTATTATTATATATTCATGGGGAAAAAGAACTTATCTTTTAACAAAGACTCTAAGGTGTAGGGAAGCGGGAACTATCTAGTCCCCCCCCCCTTTTTTTGTATCTTGCCTTTTGTTGTCCTAGTTGTTTTGTTGTTGTAATTATATTGTTGTTATTGCTGATATTGTGGTTGTTGGATAGAACAGAGAGAAATGGAGAGAGGAGGGGAAGACAGGGGGAGAGAAAAACACCTGTAGACCTGCTTCACCACCCGTGAAGTGATTCCCCTGCAGGTGAGGAGCCGGGCGCTCAAACTGGGATCCTTAAGCCAGTTCTTGCACCCCACTTGCGCTGAACCCGCTGCACCACTGCCCGATTCCCAGGAACTATCTTTTAACATAAACTCTATGGCCATGCCAATAGCAACCTTGAGGGCACATGTGGCTCCCCACACAAACAAACAAACAACAAACCAAAACAAAAATGGGCCTGGGTGGTGGCACACCTGGTTGAGTGCATGTTACAATGTGCAAGGACCAGAGTCTGAGTCCCCAGTCCCCACCTGCAGGGGGAAAGCTTTGAGAATGGTGAAGTAGCCCTGCAGGTGTCTCTCTGTTTCTCCCCTTCTCTATCACCCCCTTCCTTCTCAATTTCTGGCCATCTGTCCAGCAAATAAATAAAGATAATACAAATGTCAAAACAAAACAAAAACCCAAAACAGAGACAGAGAAACAGAAAGAGGGAAAGATACCACATCATCAAAGTTTCTTCCAGTGCAGTGGGGGACCAGATTTGAACCTGGGTTGTGTGCCTGGTAAGCAGGTGCACTATCTAGTTGAACTATTTTGTCATCCCTTGGTTATCTTTTTAAAAAAATAGTCCCTTTATTGAATATGTCTCTTTTGCATATGTCCCTATTTGTACATACATGGGTTGTTCTGATTCCAGAGAGTTTGAATTAATTATTATTTGTGAACCAGTAACTGCAATAAAGAAACTGGCTTTACTTTATATAAAGATTTGACAAGGCCTTCCACTTCTGGAGATTATGTCATGCCTGATTGGAGTGTCTTTGTTTAGGTTGAAGATTGGTCTTCTCAGATCTTAAGTGAGGCCAGTTATATCGGGGATAACGAATAGGAAAGCTATCAAGGCAGGGAATGGGATATGGAGTTCTGGTGGTGGGAATTGTGTGGAATTGTACCCCTCTTATCCTGTGGTCTTGCCAGTGTTTCCATTTATAAATAAAAAATTTAAAAAAAGTATAGGGACTATTGATGTTAGAAAGACCAACCATGTGATTTATGTTAAGGGATTTGTTTACATGACATTAATTGACTTGGAGATTGATCTCAACAACTTGAACAATCATGTCTATGTAATGAAGTCACAATAAGAAAATTGAACACTGAAGCTTGAGTGAGTTCCCTTGGTGTGTAATTCTCTGTTCTTGTAGTTTCATATCAGTATTGGGGGTGGGGGTGGGGTACATCTTGACTTCATGAGGGAGGACAACAGAAGCTTCACACTTGTAACCACCTCTGACTCTGCGCTTTTCATCCATGCCTTTGGTTGGTTTCAGTCTATATCTTTTACCTATGATAAACAATTAGCTATGAGTATAACAGCTTTCAGTTAGTTCAGTAAATCCTAGAGACTTTGGGGGTCCCAAAACAGAGTAGTTTTGGGACCCCCAGATTTGCAATTAATGTCAGAAGTGAAGGGAATCCTGGAGACTATCCCTTAAAATTTTTTTTAATTGGGAGGATTAATGGTTTACATTCAACAATAAATACAGTAGTTAGTGCATGTGTAATATTTCTTAGTTTTCTGTGTAACACTCTAGGGACTATCCCTTTTAACTATTGCAGTTTAACCATTATTGGCTAAGTATGATCAAGTACCAATTGAAAGTGGTCTATTCACACACAAATGCCTCCAGTTACATGTAACAATATTGTTGTGACACAACTCCAAAGAGTAGGACTTTGGGACTTTATTAGCATACGGCTGAGGCTGACGGTGAGAACATAGTTTGTGGCTGACATCAGGTTGATGGACATATGTAAACCAAATGATTTAACTTCCAGAAGTCAGACCCTCTTTTTCCCAGTTCCTTCTGCTCATGCTCAGGAACAGGACCCACCATACTGCCTTTCCTGGGAGACAACACATGGAGCTGAATTTAAGTAACTTACAGATTCAGGGGCCTGGCCTACTCTGCCAATAGTTGCTTATCTTGCTGTACCTAAAATATACCATTCTGTACTGCTGTACCGGCATGTAGTAAACCTTGATTGTTTTAAACCAGCACCCAGCTGAGCTCCCGTGAAGTCCTCTTTTTTTTTTTTTTCCAATTACAATACAATATTATGCCTTGAAACTACCCCCAAACTAGAACATACTCTTGGGGGTACCTGTCAAATAGTCTACACTTACTAAATTTAGAAAAATAGTATTAAGGCAGACTCCTATACAAAAATTTATGTGGTTTTAAAAAATAGATTTATTTGTTTTCACAGGAGAGAGAGGCCAGATTACTGTTCAGCCCTGGCACGTGGCTGTGCTGGACACTGAATCTGGGGCCTGTGGAGCTTCACACATGCAAACTCTGTACTCTTAACACTCAGATATCTCCAAATAAAGACAACAATGATATACTATTTTTCCCCTGCAAGAATGCCCTACATCAGAAATGATCACAACAACAAATGTTAGAGAGCTTGTGGGGCAAAGGAACCTTTCTACACTGCTGGTAGGAATATAAATTGGTCCAACCCCCTCTGTGGAGAGCAGTCTGGAGAACTCTCAGAAGGCTAAAAATGGACCTAACCTATGATCCTGCAATTCCTCTCCTGGGGATACATTTTAAGGAGTACAACACACCCATCCAAAAAGATCTATCTATATCTATCTATCTATCTATCTATCTATCTATCTATCTATCTATCTCTATGTTCATAGCAGCACAATTTGTAATAGCCAAAACCTAGAAGTAACTCAGGCATCCAACAACAGATGAGTGACTGAGAAAGTTGTCATATATATATATTAGAATATTACACAGCTATGAAAAGTGGCAAATTTACCTTCTTCACCTCATCTTGGATGGAGTTTGAAGGAATCATGTTAAGTGAGATAAGTCAGGAAGAAGAAGGCAGCTGTGCTCACCACTATGCCACTAATGCAATAAGCCAGAAAGAGGATGAATAGAACGATTTCATTCATAGAAGCTGAAAAATAAAAACAGAAGGGGAAACACAAAGCACAACTTGAACTGGGTTTAATGTATTGCACCAAAGTAAAGGACTATGGGGGTGGGGGATTTAGATGCAGGATAATGGAGAAGGACCTAGGAGAGTGGGTTAGAATGGTCTTCAGAAAATTGGGAAATTTTGCACATCTACTAACAACTGTTGTTAATTCCCCCCAATAAAATTAAAATATATGGGTGTGAAAGTCCACAGGCCACTGATTTGCCCATTTTTTATATAATCTGGGCTAACGTCACCGATTGTAAATTAGTCTTTTTTTTTTTTTGTCATAGACTACTTAAAGCATCTACCTCCCTTTCTTCTTAGCAATTTTTCTTTGATCTTGTGTTACTAATTAAAATTGGGAGTCGGGCAGTAGCTCAGTGGGTTAAGCGCATGTGGTGCGAAGCACAAGGACCGGTGTAAGGATTCCGGTTCAAGCCCCTGGCTCCCCACCTGCAGGGGGGTCGCTTCATGGGCAGTGAAGCAGGTCTGCATGTGTCTATCTTTCTTTCCCCCTCTGTCTCTCCTCCTCTCTCCATTTCTCTCTGTCCTATCCAACAACAACATCATTGACAATAGTAGCAATAACGACAACAAGGGCAACAAAATGGGAAAAAATGGCCTTCAGGAGCAGTGGATTGGTGGTGCAGGGACTGAGCCCCAGAAATAAACTTGGAGGCAAAAAAAAAAAAATCCAGCTGTGATTATTTGTCTTTTAATTGGAATATCTATTCAATGTATATACTGATATATTTGAGTTTAAATTTATAGTCTCACCATATGGCTTCTCTTTGTTTAACATGTTTAAAGTTTATTTTATCTCCATTCTTTAATTCTTCTAGGTAGATAAAATATGTCATTGTTCTATATCTTTCTACTAGTTTGGAAGAAAAAAATTCTATTTATGTATATTAATTTTTTATATAACAGAGATGCTGTCAACAGATATGATACTTGCAATGTCAATATCTAGAATCTACAAAGAACACTGTGCAGCTTTGGCATATGGTGGTTCTGGAGATTGATTCCCCCCCAAGAAATTTTTATAAGGGATTTAATAATGTTTTACAAGATTATAAGATAATAGGGGTATAATCCCACACAGTTATTACCACCAGAGTTCTGTGTCCCAGCCCCTCCATTAGAAACTTCACTATTCTTTATCTCTGTGGGGTTATGGACCAAAAAGAGCTCTTTTTAATGAACAAGAAAATTATAAGGAACACAAAATGATAAAAAAAAGGACTATATGCAGGCAGTTTCCAATGGGGGAAATCTTAGTGGTTAACAAATATGTGAATTGGTGCTAAACCTTACTTGAAATTAGAAATGTAGGTTAATGGAACCAGGAGATGTCATTCTACTCCCAGAACTTTACTAGTCAGTCTGGGGTAAAAGTATACCCCTGAAATATAATTTTGTAATTCATTATTAAATTACCAATAACAATAGCATTTATTTGAATGATACCAAGTGTTGACAAAGATGTAGAGAATTGACAAGTTGTACCTCCAACTTATTTAAAGATGTTTAGTTGTTCATAATCACAAACTTTTAAAACCAAGTAAAATTAATCACCATATAATCCAGTAATACCACTCTTAGGTAAAGAAATAAAAAACAACAACAGTGCATAAGGGGACATGTATGAAGAAAGAAGTAGAGGCAACCTGGGTGCCCATCAACAGAGATCTAAATAGAAAGAAAAAAAAACCATGGAAGATATATTCTTAAGGATATCATGCAGCATCTAGCAGCAATGAGAGAAAAAAAATTAATAGCATTAAGGAAAGAAAGTAAGAAACAAAATTACATCTAGCAAAAAAAAATTGCCATGCAAAACAGTGCTATTTATTTTTCAAAGGCACATACAAAGTTGAGCACATTTTTCAAACACTTTCTATTAGCCATCCTCATGGGTGGAGAGAAGAAGTGGAAGAGGGAATGACAATGAAAGACAAACTACACTGGAGTAAAATTAAATAAGACAAGGTTTTGATAGGCCTATGATGACAGTGTGATGCCAAGGAATGTGATTAAGTCAAGAAGCATTACATCAGCGATTCCAAAACCTACATCATACATGTTATAATTTTTTTCCCAGATTTGCAGAACATCTGTGCAGTATACTTAATGCATTCTTTATGTAGCCTAATTTAAAATAGAAACCTTTTATTTGCAAAGGAAGCTTTATTTTAATTATATGTAATATCTACAAATATTACATATATATAAATGGAATGCTAGTATATTTTTCTCATAAACAGAATGTATATGTAAAAGTAATCACTTGGAAACAAGTCTATGAAGTTCCAGCTGGGCACAGCAGTCAGTTAAAAGAAACTGAGGTCGATTCTCTGGGAAAATGGGAGATTAGCAAGTCTAGAGAATTACTCAAGATGTATTAATACCAGTCCCAACACATTCTATTTCTTTATAAGCAGAAGAAGGAAAGAAAATTGAGAAGGGAATATACCTTTTATATGCAACACTGCAGAAATATTTAATGCAATTATTTGCGATTTAGTGCAATGCCTGAAACTGTCTCAAGACCCAACACTTTGGGAAATGTGGGAGAGGATAGTGGCTAAGGCCTCTTCCAATTTCTTCCTGAAATTAAGAAAGGCAAAAGCCTGCTACATATGAGAAAAAATTTCTGGTTGTAAAATTACCAGATAGCAGACAGATTTCTGGGGGAAGTAGATTGTCAAAATGACTCAAGGCTGCATCCACAAGAAAAGTGTTGGAGAACTGAGTCAAATCTCCAGACATGTTCCCATTTCATAGAAAGTTACTAAGTTATTTAAATGCTGGTGATGATCCAATAAAACTCATTGGAACTAGAGTTTTTAATGGTAGGTGCATTTATTTACTAATTAAAATTTTTAAATATTTACAGAAAGGTAAAGAGGCAAAGACAGAGAGAGTGAAGGAGATTACAGCACCAAAGCTTCCTTCAGTGCAGTTAGGGACCTGGCACAAACTTGGGTTGTACATGTGGCAAAGCAGAAAACTATCCTAGTGAGTTATTTTGTCGGTCTTTTTTACCCCAAATGTTTTTTTTTAATATATTTTATTGCGTGGGGTTTATGAATTATAGTACATCTGTTTTCACATGCATGTAGTTTCCGTGTTCTGCATAACAGGTGTCTGCTGCACAATTTAATCCCCCCACATCAGGGGCTTCAAACTCCCACTTCCCCCAGACCCTTTGTTTTTCTCCCTCCCAGAGTCCCTTACTTTGTTGCAGTAACATTCCCGCAGTCCAAGTTTCTTCCCAATGTTCCCCCATTCCTATTTCTGTCTCCCAAGTTCCACTTTCATGCAGAGCTTCACGTATTCATCCTTCTTTTCTTGACCTATCCCACTCGACAAGTTTCCTTCTGTTACCAGCAAAGGTGTGGCAAAGATTGAGATTTAAGAGTTTCTGTTCTGTTGTCTAGGCTGTTGATGGTTGACTTTGGTTTACTCACATTGGTCATATCGCTCTGTCCTTTCTGTCCTCCATTTTCCTATATGGTTGGTCCTTTTGATCTTTTGCTTGAGTTTCCATTTATATTCTATTACAGATTACCTCATTTGGAGTTAGTGTTCCTTTACTTCTTTTCTTGCAGTACTCCTTTCAATAGTTCAAGCAGGATAGAGTTATTGGTGAATTCCTTCAGTTTCTGTATGTTTGGGAACCTTGTGATTTCTCCTTCATACTTAAAGGATAATTTGGCAGGATATGGTACATATAGTTGATAAATATTTTATCTTAATATCATAAAAATATCACTCCATTCCCTTCTTGACTCTTGGGTTTGTGTTGAGAAATTGGGCAATAGCCTGATGGTTTTGCCTCTGTATGTCAGCTTCTTCCTTTCCCTTGCAGCTTGCAATATTTCTTTATTGCCCTTAATTTTGGACAAAATTATTATGATATTTCTTGGGGTTGTTTGTTTAGGGTTCAGACTTTGGCTTCCTTTCAGCTTCTACTATATCTAGTTTTTGGCCATTATCCAGATGTGGGAAGTTTTCTGCAGTAATTGCCCAGAATATGCTTTCTGCTCCACTTTCTTTCATTTCATCTTTAGGGCTCTCTGAAACTTTCAAATTCTTCCTTCTGATGGTGTCTGCTAACTTACAGAGGATTGCTTCATTTTTAAAAAAAAGTTTATTTTTTTATTCTTTTTAAATGTTTATTTATTTATTTATTGTAGAGGTAGCCAGAAATCGATAGGGTAAGGGAGATTGTGAGGGAGAAAGACACCTGCAACTTTCCCCTGTTCGTGGGGACTGGGGGCTCACACCTGGGCCCTTGTGCATTGTATCATGTGCACTTACTCAGGTGTGCCACCACCTGGCTCCCGGATTGCTTCTTCTTCTTCTTCTTTTTTTTTTTTTGTGAACCTTTCTTCTTCAGCTGCTCTGCTCTCTGAGAATGTGGAGATTTTGTCTTCTAGTTTTGTTATTCTGTCCTCAAACTGATTTATTCTGGATACAAGGCCTCTCAGGTAGCCTCTTGTGCTATCAAGGCTATCTTTTCCCCCTCTATTTCTTTTTTGGAAGTCTCTTTGTGACATTCTTAATTCTTTAGTGAACAGGTCTTGAGGTTGCTGAGTTTGTATGCTATGGCTGGAGTACTAAATGGTCTTCTTCTTCTTCTTCTTATTATTATTTTGCTTCCAGGGTTATTGCTGGGGCGCAGAATCCACTGCTCCTGGAGGCTATATTTTCCCCTTGTTTAACGTTGTTGTGGTTATTATTATCATTGTTGTTATTGGATAGGACAGAGAGAAATGGAGAGAGGAGAGGAAGACAGGAGAGAAAGACACTGCAAAGGGTAGATAACATAATGGTTATGCAAACAGACTCTAACGCCTGAGGCTCCAGAGTCCTAGGTTCAATCCCCCGCACCACCATAAACCAGAGCTAAACAAAGCTCTGGTGGATAAAAAAAAAAAAGGAAATAAAAATGAAAGATAGACACCTACAGACCTGCTTCACCACCTGTGAAGCGACGCCCCCTGCAGGGGGCTCGAACCGGGATCCTTTCGTTTCCAGCCATGTGCGCTTAATTCTCAGCGCTATCGCCCGACCCCCATAGTTAGATTTCTGAAATCATATTCAGACATGTTATTATAATCCTTATGGAGATGAATATTTGCATTTTCCTCATATTTCTGTTGGGTGTGATTTCTGCTGTTCAACTGGCAGGTGGCGCTGTGATTGTGTTTTTGTGTTGGTGTGGTGAGGGAGGAGCATCTTCCTGGCTTAGATTCAGCTGGAGTTAACTTCAGTGGAGTGATTTGATAAAGTTTCCTAAGGTTTTCTGTCCCACTCCTGTTCTGAGTTGTTCTGCCAGACTCAGAATCTTTCCATGCTTGCCTTTTCCAGACTGTACTGTGGTCTTTGACTGCTCTCTTACCCTCCCCAGGCTGTTGCTCAGGACTGGGTATGTAGAAATCAAGATGATTCTCCCAGCTGCAGCTGTAGTTGGGGAATGGAGCTGCCTCTGCTCCACAAAGTTCTGCCTGCCACTTTGCACTCCTCTGTTGATACACACTTGATCCTCAGACTTTGTAGGCTGTGCTGTGAGGTTCTGGGTGGTGTTCTTTAAAACTGCTTTTGTCTCTTTTAAAAATTTTTTTATTTATAAAAAGGAAACATTGACTAAACGATAGGATAAGAGGGTTACAAATTCACTATTCCTGCCACCAGAACTCTGTATCCCACCCCCTCCCCTGATAGCTTTATCCCTTTGGGAGTATGGTCATTGTGGGATGCAGAAGGTGGAAGGTCTGGCTTCTGTAATTGCTTCCCCACTGAACATGGGTGTTGACAGGTTGATCTGTACTCCCAGCCTGCCTCTCTCTTTCCCTGGTGGGGCGGGGCTCTGGGGAAGCAGAGCTCCAGGACACATTGGTGGTGTTGTCTGTCTAGGGAAGTCTGGTCGCATCCTGCTAGCATCTGGAACCTGGCAGTTGAAAAGAGAGTTATCATACAAAGCCAAACAAATAGTTGAGCAATCATGAACCTAAAGGCTGGAATAGTGCAGATGAAGAGTTGGGGGGGGGGTGTCTCCATTTTTGTAGATAGCTAGTAGGCATATTTTAGTTATATTCCAAAGGGCCTGTGGCTATACTATTATATTTTCTTTTTTCCTTTTTGCCTGAGCCTGAAATCTGATATACTGGTAGATCCTAATTATTATCTGAAGAGATGATGTTATGGCTGGAAAAAGGACCAGGAAGCTGGATCAGGGAAGAGAGTAGCTCCCAAATATGGGAAAGGTGTATAAATACTGTTGATTGTAAATCCCATCGATTTGATGTGATCTGGGGCCCATATTCAGCTATGTGACTTTTGCATCCCTGTAGATCTGAGCTCAAATTCTGTGGCCATAAATAGGAACATTCCAAGCTGCCCCAATATCAGGACCCATCTTCCTCAGGTGTAGCACAGAGTATGTTGTCCAGCCTCCCATCGGAGGACGAAACATTCTCTACCATTGCTGATCCAAGTTGAGGGCAAGGTCCTATGGGGCGCTTTTGTCTTTTTATCCTGGCATGATCTTTCTGTTGCTGTTTCTCTTTGGACATGCCCCCAGAAGTCCCTCTCCCCAATGTTTTTGATGATGTCATTTCTGAGGTTATCTCTTGGCTTTGGAGTTGTGCTGTGGATGAAATGCAATGATAAACATAAAGAAATGAACTCAAGTTTGTAATTCCCTTGGCCAATGACTTATTAGGAGTTTCCAGAATTTATTTATTTATTTATATTTATTTATTACCTTTTGTTTCCCGTATTGTTTTATTGTTGTAGTTATTGTTGTTGTTGTTATTGATGTCATTGTTGTTGGATAGGACAGAGAGAAATCGAGAGAGGAGGGGAAGACAGAGAGGGGGAGACAAAGACAGACATCTGCAGATCTGCTTTACCGCCTGCGAAGCGACTCCCTGCAGGTGGGGAGTCGGGGGCTCGAACCGATATCCTTACGCTGGTCCTTGGCCACCTGCGCTTAACCTTCTGTGCTACCGCCTGACTCCTGAGTTTCCAGAATTTATAATCTGATTTAGGAAGATACAGCAGAGGGAAATATGTAATTGCATTATATATAAACACATCTAAGAGAATCTTTCTTCAGCTATTCTTGGCTCATCAGTCTTTGCTTGAACATCTATCCATTTCTTCCTCTCTTTTCTTTAAAATTGTCTCACATTTCTATGGCTTGTATTTCTGGGTCTGTTTTTACTGTGTGTCACCTTGTTGAGAAGTAAATGTTCCTTGTTTCTTTCTCTGTGGCACTCCTTTTAGTAACACAAGGCAAGTCTGGTAATGGCAAAATTCTTTAATTTTTGTATGTCCTGTACTGTTTTGATTGCTCCTTCATATTTGAGTGATAGTCTTGTAGGGTAAAGTATATGTGGCTGGTAGTTACTGTCTTTTAAGACCATGAATAAACTCTTGCTTGGCCTCCATGGTTCCTGATCAAAAATTTGATGTACATCTGACTGTGCTTCCTTTTATAAGTCACTTCTTTTCCCTGGCAGCTTGTAAACTTTTTTCTTTTCCATTGACTTTTGATAGTTTCCCAATGGTGTGCTTTGGTGTAGATCTATTTAGGTTTAGGAGTTTTGGAGTTCTCTCTCTTCAGTATCTATTTCCTTACTACATTGCATATTTGGAAAATTTTCTGCTATAATTTCTTTAAACATGATTTCTGTTCTATTCTTCCTTTCCTCTTCTTCTGAAATGCCTATAATGTTCTATTTGTTTTTCTGATGGAATCTTTAATCTCTTGAAGACTTACTTCATTTCTCCTAATTTTCTTTTCCTCTCTGTACTTTGAAGTCAAAGATTGTGGCCAGCTTGTCTTTTATTTCTGATGTTCTGCTTGGATAAGTATACCTTCTTCACTTGCTATTTGAGTCTGAGACGCATTCAAAATGTTTTTCGTACCCTCCAATTCTGTTTCAAGTTCTTTATTCTCCTATCAAGTGAATCTTTGAAGCCATAGATTTCTTTCTTAATCTATTTCTCCATTTTAAATTGAGAGTTTTGTGTTTCTTCAAATTTCATGACAATGCAGTCCCTAAACTATTTCTCTGATAGCTGTTCTGGATTTACATAATTTCTGACCTTCATCCTTTTTTTTCAGAACCAATGTTTCCTTAGTTTTACCCACCTGTGTTGGTTTGTGTTGTTGCCCACAGGTAGCACTGGGTTCTCTCTATGTGTGTGTGGAAACTGGGGATGTGTTTTGAAGTGATGTAATATTATGGCACCTGTTGTCCCTTAAACAGAGATCTAGTAGGGAGTAGGGAGGGATAGGAGATGATCCCAGACCTCCTTCTCTTCCCATATTGATTTCTGAAAGTAGAAACTTTGCTGTGAGGTCAAAGTCACTTTTCTTGACTGTCTGACCAGGATCACTAGGGTCTCTGTGGCATCTGGGACACCTTAGAGTTTGATAGGCTTCCCTGATACCACCAGGCTACAGTGTTCCATTCCTTGGTTCCTCTGAATGATTCCCTGGAGTTTTCTTGGAGTCTCTGGTTTCTATCGTTCTCAAGGCAGTCTAGAACTGTTTTTTGTTTTTCTTTTCTCCCCACATGGGGCCTTTAAATCTACCTTATGTATTTGAAGTGATTGCAAATATGGCATCCACTGGCAATGTAATGCTTTGTTACTACTTTTTGAGTCCTTCTTTCTCTCCCCCTCCTGCTCCCACTGTCCATGTGTAATTACCAACCTTCAGATAATGATGTTCTTTTCTTTATCACAAATCCCACCTATTCTCTGATGAAATTCATTGAGTTATTTTGTTGTAATACTTGTTTTATGGGAAAGAGCCAACTTTAAAAGGTTTTTTTTAATTTATAAAATGGAAATGTTGACAAGACTGTAGGATAAGAGGGGTATGATTCCACACAGTTTCCACCCCCAGAACTCTGTATCCCAATCCCTCCCTTGATTGCTTCCTATTCTTTACCCTGTAGGAGTATGGACCCAGGATCATTATGGGCTGCAGAAGGTGGAAGGTCTGGCTTCTGTAATTGCTTTTCCACTAAACATGGGTGTTGAAGAGCCAACTTTTTGTGATTAGATCACCATACCCATTGCCCTGGCAGTCCTACTATGCCCTCTTTATCACCCTATTACAAGTGTCCAACATTATGTTTGGTAATTGATATATATATATAATATAACATATATATTAAATATATACCATATACCATATAATACATTGGGTTTTCAGAAAAGTCACAATGCATTTTTGCAACAGATGGTGCTAGTT
This sequence comes from Erinaceus europaeus, assembly GCF_950295315.1. NCBI lineage: Eukaryota > Metazoa > Chordata > Mammalia > Eulipotyphla > Erinaceidae > Erinaceus > Erinaceus europaeus. The sequence continues at coordinate 156,731,663 of NC_080163.1, forward strand.
AACTTTTGGAAGTACTAGAGTCATTCACATCTATGTTATTGCTATGTCATTTGACAGGTGACAGTTCTAGCTTTAGTCAAAAATAACTGAGTGATTTGGTTGAGTACTGGAGATTTTACACAAGTTAAAGATAGATGACTAACATGCATTTTAGCCATATTTTATTGTCTTATATACTTACATAGAGGAAAAAACAAGCACCATGCTTGTGTAAAGTTTACAGTGACAATGCTTTATAAGAATGCTTGTGCCAGGCAGAAGTTGAAAAAGTGAAAAAGAAGATCAGAAGAGAAAACACTAAACAGAACTTGGAATGGAGTTGGTGTACTGCACCAAACTAAAAGACTCTGGCGTGGGTGTGGGGGAGAGTTCAGGTCCTGGAATAGGATGGCAGAGGACCTAGTGGGGGTTGTATTGTTGTGTGGAAAACTGAGAAATGTTATGCATGTACAAACTACTGTATTTATTGTCAAATGTAAAACGATAATCCTCCAATAAAGAAATTAAAAAGAAAAAGAATGCCTGTGCCAATTCACCAAATTCACAAAATTTTATGCTGATGATTTTGATCTTAATGATCCTCAGTCAAGTAAGCCCACCAAGGTTGATCGATGATGACTAATAAAGGTATCGATCAAGTCAAACCCACATTCTAAGACACAAGAGATTTCAGAAACATTGAGATTCCATCATTTAAGCATTCATGACCACCCAAAGAAGCTGGGGTATGTAAACAAGTTTGATATTTGGGTTCCACATGAACCTCAAAGAAGTTCATTTGATGGCGCATATAAACATTTATGATATGCTCATAAGGCATGAGGAAAATGGATCTTTTTTTAAGCAACTAATAACTAGTGATGAGAAGTGGAATGTTCACAACAATGTGGTGTGCAATTGGTCTTGGTCCAGGCATGATAATCTTCCTCAAGCAACAATGAATGAAAGCAGACATTCCTCAGAGGATTTTTTTTTTTTACATTTTTTTCTTTTTTATTTAAGAAAGGATTAATTAACAAAACCATAGGGTTGGAGGGGTACAACTCCACATAATTCCCACCACCCAATCTCCATATCCCACCCCCTCCCCTGATAGCCTTCCCATTCTCTATCCCTCTGGGAGCATGGACCCAAAGCTTGGAATAGTGGAGAGGAAGTGTTAGGGAGGTACTCACTGCAAACTCTAGTGTACTTCTGCTTTCAGGCATATACTTTGCAGTAGTTTATGGATACATGTGAACATATGCTCTCTCTCACAGAAACTGGTGTATATCTAGGTCTTGGGACTTCGTTACCACCTGAGATGGAATTAGAGTATACTATGAAAGGAAAGGTCTCACCCGAGTAATGAAGCTGAAGGGTTGTCATTCCACACGTGAAGTCTCTGGACACAGTCTGAAGTGAAGCATGTTGAGGTGGCAATCGTTGTGTTGTTTAGGTTGTGATCCAAGGATGCAATATTATTTGATATGGATTGGGAGAGGCATACGGGAAAGTGGGCCCTATCCAAGGGTTCCAGGACTGGGGGAAGTAGAGGCTCTATAGTGGAGATGTGAGGTTCCTGCTGTCTTAGGGTTCCAAAAGACAATCGATAGTTAATGTTATCATCACATTAATTGGTAATTGGATTAACTTTGAAAAATCATTTTGTTAGGGTCTGCTGTACAGTACCCAGTATCTTGTATATAGCTGTGCTATTGATTGCTTCTGATCTACTTGGTCTAGGCTTTTTAGAGAGTCTGCATATCAATTACACAGCCTATATATTAAAAAGATTCAGTTTGTGTTTTGAAAAATTCGAGACATACAATTAATTTTACCCCTCTTGTATTAATTAATTAACTAGTGATTTATATGACTACATTTTATTAGGAGTGTACATAAACACCATTCCCACCACCAAAAGACTGTGACCCATCCCTCCCACCCACTCCCACCCCCCACTGGCCCAGGAAGCTGCATGTCTACCTCTCACCACAGGGCTTTTACTTTGGTGCCCTACTTACAATTTGGTCAGGTCCTGCTTTTAGTTTCCCTTTCAGATCTTCTTACTCAACTTCTGTTGATGAGTGGGATAATCCCATACTCATCTTTATCTTTCTGACTTAGCTCACTTAACATAATTCCTTCTAGCTCTGTCCAAGATGGGTCAGAGAAGGTGGGTTCATTGTTCTTGATAGCTGTATAGTATTCCATTGTGTATATATACACAGTTTTCTCAGACACTCATCTGTTGTTGGGCACCTGGGTTGCTTACAGGTTTTAGCTATTATGAACTGTGCTGCTATGAACATAGGAGTATACACCTCTTTTTGGTTGGGTGTTATGGAGTCCTTGGGGTATAACCCCAGGAGAGGAATTACTGGATCATATGGAAGGTCCATGTCTAGCCTTGTGAGAGTTTTCCAGACTGCTCTCCACAGAGGCTGTACCAATTTACATTCCCACCAGCAATGTAAAAGGGTTCCTCTGTCCCCACAACCTCTCCAGCATTTGTTGCTGCTATCCTTTTTGATGTATGCCATTCTTACAGGAGTGAGGTTGTATCTTAGTGTTGTCTTAATTTGCATTTCTCTGACAATCAGTGACCTAGAGCAGTTTTTCATATGTTTGTTAGCCTTTTGGATCTCCTCTGTAGTGAATGTTTTGTTCATATCCTCTGCCCATTTTTGGATGGGGTCATTTGCTTTTTTGGTGCTAAGTTTGCTGAACTCTTTATATATTTTGGTGATTAGTTTCTTGTCTGATGTCTGGCATGTGAAGATCTCCCATTCTGTGAGGGGTCTCTGTTTGTTAATAGTTTCTTTGGCTGTGCAGAAGCTTTTCCATTTGATGTAGTCCCATTGGTTTGTTTCTGCTTTAGTCTTCCTTGCAATTGGGTTTGATTCATCAAAGATGTCATTGAGGTGTAGGTGGGAAACTGTTTTACCAATGTTTTCCTCTAAGTATTTGATTGTTTCTGGTCTGACATCTAGGTCTTTGATCCATTTGGAGTTGATTTTTGTTTCTGGTGAGATAAAGTGGTTCAATTTCATTCTTCTGCATGTTACAACCCAGTTTTCCCAGCACCATTTATTGAAGAGAGCCTCCTTTTTCCATTTAATCCTTTGGGCCCCCTTATCAAAGATTAGATGCCCATAGGTGTGGGTATTTATTTCTGGGCTTTCAATTCTGTTCCACTGGTCTGTGTGCCTATTTTTGTTCCAGTACCATACTGTTTTGATGATGATGGCTTTATAATATAGTTTAAGGTCTGGGAGTGTGATGCCTCCATTTCTGTTTCTTTTCCTCAAGATGGTTTTGGCAATTCTAGGTGTTTTCATGTTCCAGATAAATGATTGTAGTGTTTGTTCTATTCTCTTAAAGAAGCTTGGTGGAACTTTGATGGGTATTGCGTTAAATTTGTATATGGTTCTGGGGAGAATATTCATTTTGATGATATTTATTCTTCCAACCCATCTGGTCCAGGACTTTTGTTGTTGGGGATGTTCTTAATAACAATTTCAATTTCTTTGTGATTGGTGCATTTAGGTTTTGTAGTTTCCTTGGTTCAGTTTTGGAAGGGCATATGCTTCTAGGAATTGTTCCATTTCTTCCAGATTTTCTAGCTTGGTGGCATATAGTTCGTTATAGATGGGATATCTTTCCACTTCTTGGTATCAGTTTCTATTTCCTTGAGTAGCAACTCATAGTTTTCAGCATACAAGTCTTTCACTTCTTTGGTCAACTTTATTCCTAGGTATTTGATTGATTTAATGAAACAGTAAAGGGGAGTGATTTCTGGATGTCTTCTTCTTCAGATTTAGTGTTTGCATAAAGAAATGCCACTGACTTTTGTACTTGGATTTTGTAGCCTGAAACCTTTCTATATTGCCTAATATCTTCCAGTAGTTTTCTGTTGGATTCTTTAGGTTTTTCTATGTATACTATCATATCATCTGCAAATAGTGAGAGCTTGACTTCTTCCCTTCCAATCTGTATTCCTTTGATTCCTTTCTCTTGCCTGATTGCTATGGCAAGAACTTCCAATACTATGTTGAAGAGTAATGGTGACAGTGGACAGCTCTGTCTAGTCCCTGATCTGAGGGGGAATGCTTTCAGCTTTGGTCCATTGAGTATGATGTTGGCTGTAGGTTTGCTATATATAGACTCCACTATCTTGAGGAATTTCCCATCTATTCCCATTTTTTGTAGAGTTTTGAGCATGAATGGGTGTTGGATTTTGTCAAAGGCTTTCTCTGCATCTATTGAGATAATAATGTGGTTTTTGGCTTTGCTTTTATTGATGTGGTGAATGACACTGATTGACTTACAGATGTTGAACCAGCCTTGCATTCCTGGGATGAATCCCACTAGGTTGTGATGAACAATCTTTTTGATATGTTGCTGTATCCAGTTGGCCAAGATCTTGTTTAATATTTTGGCATCTATGTTCATCAGAGATATTGGTCTGTAGTTTTCCTTTTTTGTTGTGTCCCTATCAGCTTTTGGTATCAGGGTGATGTTGGCTTCATAGAAGGTGGAAGGGAGTATTCCCGTTTTTTCAATCTTATGGAAAAGCTTAAGAAGTATAGGTAGTAACTGTTTCCTGAATGTTTTGTAGAATTCATTTGTGAAGCCATCTGGTCCAGGACTTTTGTTGTTGGGGATGTTCTTAATAACAATTTCACTTTCTTTGTGATTGGTGCATTTAGGTTTTGTAGTTTTCTTGGTTCAGTTTTGGAAGGGCATATGCTTCTAGGAATTGTTCCATTTCTTCCAGATTTTCTAGCTTGGTGGCGTATAGTTCTTTATAGATGTTTCACAGGATTCTCTGGATTTCTGTGGTGTCAGTTGTGATATCTCCTCCATCGTTTATAATTCTATTAATTTGAGTCTTCTCTCTTTTTTTGTTTGGTGAGTCTGAGGGGTTTGTCAATTTTGTTTAATCTTTCAAAGAACCAACATTTGGCTTCATTGATCTTTTGTAAGGTTCTTTTATTTTCGATGTTGTTTATTTCTGCTCTAACTTTAGTGATTTCTGTCCTTCTGGTTGCTTTAGGGTTCCTTTGTTCCTCTTCCTCTAAGTCCTTGAGGTGTGCAGTAAGGTAATTTATTTGAGCTTCTTCTTGGTGTTTAATATGTGATTGTATGGCTATAAGTTTCCCTCTCAGTACTGCTTTAGCTGTGTCCCAAATATTTTGATAGGTTGTGTCTTCATTTTCATTTGTTTCCAGGAACATTTGAAATTCCTGCTCTGACCCAGTGGTTCTTAAGGAGTATGTTGTTTAGTTTCCAAATTCTGTGACTTTTAATAATTTTCTGTTTGTTGTTAAATGTTAGTTTTACTCCACTGTGGTCTGAGAAGATACTTGGGATGATTTCAATGTTCTTGAATTTATTGATGCTGTCTTTGTGGCCTAACATGTGATCTATCCTTGAGTATGTGTTATGTGGATTTGAAAAGAAGGTGTATTCCAGCTTTTTGGGTTGAAGGACTCTGAAAATGTCCAAGAGGTCTAGTCTGTCAATCTCTTCATTCAATTCTCTTGTATCTTTGTTGGTTCTCTGCTTTGCTGATCTGTCTAAGTGTGAGAGTGGGGTATTGAAGTCTCCCACTATTATTGTATCATTATTGATGTATTTTTGAAATTCTTTCAGTAAGTGCTTGATGTATTTAGATGGTCCCTCATTGGGTGCATAGATGTTAATAATTGTTAAGTCTTCTTGGCTGATTGATCCTGTAATATTATGTAATGTCCTTGCCTATCTTTTATTACTTTATTTAATTTAAAATCTATCATGTCTGAGATGAGAATGGCTGTTCCTTCCCTTTTTTTTGGTCTGTTAGCCTGTATGATAGTTTTCCTTCCTTTCACTTTAAGTCTGTGTTTATCTTGTTGTGACAGATGGGATTCTTGCAAGCAGCATATGGTTGGATTATGTTTTCTGATCCATCCCCCAACTCTGTGCCTTTTGATGGGTGAGTTTAAGCCATTGACATTTATTAATATTATGGATTTAATGTATTGTAGTGCTATTTTTCAAAAAAAAAATTTTTTTGTTTGCTCTGACATATTGCAAGTATTATAGTGATGTTCTTGTTTATAAAAGGTCTTTTAGAACCTCTTTCAGGGCCAGTTTGGTGATGGTTGCCTCCTTTAACTGTTGTTTGTCTAAGAAGGTTTTGATCCCTCCATCTAGTTTGAATGAAAGTCTAGCAGGATATATTATCCTTGGTTGAAACCCTTTTTCATTCAGGGCTCGATAGATATCTTGCCATTCTCTTCTGGCTTTTAGAGTTTGAGTGGAGAAGTCTGCAGATGATCTTATGGGTTTTCCCTTGTATGTGACTTTTTGTTTCTCTCTTGCAGCCTTTAGGATCCTTTCTTTATCCTTACTTCTTCTCATTGTGACTATGATGTGTCTTGGTGTCTTCAGGTCTTGGTTGATTCTGTTTGGTACTCTCTGGGCCTCTTGAATCTTGATGTCCTTTCTCTTTCAGGTCTGGGAAGTTTTCTTCTATTATTTCCTCTAGAATGTTTGCTTCCCCTTCCTCTCTTTCTTCCTCTGGCAGGCCAATTATGTGAATGTTACTTCTTTTGAGATCATCCCATATGTCTCTGTTGTTGTTTTCAGTGTCTCTCAATCTCTTTTTAAGCTCTTTAACCTCTTTCTTAGTTTTCTCTAACTCATCCTCTGTCTGACTAATTCTGTTTTCTTCTTATGTTAGTCTGTTTTCCCTTGCCTCAGCTTCTTTCTTCATTATAGCTATTTCAGCTTTCAGGCTCTTTTCACAGTGCTAGATGGAATAAAGACTCATCACCCGACCTGTGCTGGATTAGAACAGTCAACGGCCAAGCCTTTCCCGCTATGAGACAAGTTCTCAAGATCTTCCCGCACAGTCATCACCGCCCAGCTATCATCCACATTGGTCTCCAGCTCCCACTGATTCTATGCTCAGAGAAACTAAGATGGAACTTTCGGAAAGCAAATTGGTGTCTGTTCAGTGATCTTACCAACAAATCTATTCCTGCAATTCCAATTAACTCTATCCCCTCTGAAGATTCCTACAGGCGCTTCTGCCAAGCCATCTTCAAAGAAGCTTCCCAAGCCATTCCTCGTGGGAGACGTGCTAACTATACACCTTGTCTTGATGCTGAATGCAAGCAACTACTAAAGCAGTATGATGAGTCGGGCGACCCAGATGTGGCCGGCCATCTCATTTTCTCCCTGGATGCAGCACTCCAAGCCCGCTGGCAACAACTCACGGAAAGTCTGAACTTCACCCACTCAAGTAGGAAGGCCTGGAAGCTTCTTCACAGACTGGGTGCCGGTGGCCAACCCCCTCCTGTCTCCCATCCTCCCGTATCTCCAAATTCAGTGGCCAGTCACCTAACTCAAGTTGGACATGCTAAGATCGACCCAGTCTGGAAAAGAGAAATTTCCCATGAGTGGTCATCCCACTTCAGGTTATCTTGTCCAAAACTCTCTCTCCAAAACTCTCTCCCTTTACACTGTCTGAACTGGAAGACGCTTTGAAGAGGGTTAAACTGGGAACAGCTTCTGGCTATGATAACATCACCCCAGAACTCATTCTTAACCTGGGTCCCGCGGCAAAGAAGTGGCTCGCTGCATTCCTGTCCCTCATCTTAGAATCTGAGTCTATGCCCAAAGTTTGGCGTCGTGCGAAGATTATAGCCGTTTTGAAACCAAAGAAAGACCCAACACTGGCCGCCAGCTATAGACCAATTTCTCTCCTCTCCATGTGTTACAAACTCCTTGAGAGGCTGCTTCTGTCACGTATTTCTCATCTTACAGAGAAGTTCCTATCACCCGCCCAAGCTGGTTTCCGCCCAGGAAGATCTACCTGCGAACAAGCCCTGGCCCTCTCAACTTACATTGAAAATGGATTCCAGAAGAATTTAAAGACGGTGCTGTCTTTGTTGATCTCACAGCAGCCTATGACATGGTCTGGCTCCGTGGTCTCCTAGTCAAGATCTCAAGATGCCTGCCTCCATGGGTGGCCAACACTATATCGTTTCTTCTCCAAAACAGAAGATTCCTGGTGCATCTGGGTGACAAGTCTAGCAGATGGACACCTGTCTCAAGTGGCCTCCCCAGGGCTCTGTTCTGGCTCCTACGCTATTTAATATTTACATCAATAACCTCCCAGAAACTTCTTCAAGGAAGTTCATCTACGCCGATGACATCTGCTGTGCAACTCAGGCATTCAAGTTCGACATCCTCGAGGAAACACTCATGAAAGACATGTCTCTGATATCTGATTACTGTAAAAAATGGCGACTAATCCCTAGCACTGCAAAAACGGTATCATCTGTTTTCCATCTACACCATGCCTCGGCCTCGCGTGAGCTTAATGTGCAGCTTGGTGGTACGAGAATCTGGCATGAAGCCCAGCCAGTCTATCTTGGCGTTACTCTCGATCGCACTCTGTCATTTCACAAACATCTCATAAAAACTGCAGCAAAGGTGGGTGCGAGGAATAACATCATTGCAAGACTGGCCAGCTCCTCATGGGGCGCGAGCGCTCCCACACTACGATCATCATCTCTGGCATTATGCTATTCCACTGCAGAATACTGTGCCCCAGTATGGTTCCATAGCCCCCATGTCCACTTGGTCGATTCCAAATTATATTCCTCCATGAGGATAATTTCTGGAACCATCCGTTCCACCCCGGTTCCATGGCTGCCAGTTCTTAGCAACATTGCCCCACCAGATATTCGTTGGGATGCGGCATCATCTAAGTTCATTTCCCACGTCTACGCTCGACTGGACCTGCCAATATACGTGGATATCTTTGACCACCCTGTCCAACGCTTGACGTCTCGTCACCCAATCTGGTCCCCTATGCCTACACTGAACTTCTCTGTTCCAGACTCTTGGAAACAGAGTTGGCAGTCAGCTGAGGTAAAGAACAAACACCTCATCACAGACCCCTGCAAGCGTCAACCCGGCTTGGACCTAGCACGTTATGATTGGGCCCTCCTCAATCGCTATCGAACAGGCCATGGCCAGTGCGCTGCTATGTTCCATTGCTGGGGAGCCAGAGATGACCCGAATTGCCCCTGCGGCTACAGACAGACTATGACCCACATAGTCAATGACTGCCACCTCTCCAGATTCAAAGGAGGTCTCGAAACTTTACATCAGGCTCAACCTGATGCTCTTGACTGGCTACAGAAGAAGGGCAAACGCTAGAAGAAGAAAAGTTCTCTATTTGCCTCAAGATAATCAGTATTTTCCTTGGGGGTCTCAACTGTTGTTTCCCTAATACTGCCATTCCTTTCCTACAATGTTGTTTTCATTTCTGTGATTAATAAGTGTATTATTACTTTTCTTATCTATACTTTTGTTATCTATAGTTACTTCTGGCTGATTTGTAGTTTCTTATGGGCTCTTGTCTTCATTCATTGGAGTAGCAGTTTTATTTGTTTTTGATCTACTCATTTTTTTGATTTATGTGTTTCTTTTTTTATGCTCTGTTGTTCCTCAGTTGTTGTGTCTTGAGTACAAGCAACACTGTACTAAATACCTTTATGACAATTGCACTCACCAACCTCAGGAATTACAGTAGCAACTGAAGCAAGTATTGAAGCAGTTTAATCACTACCAGTTAGCCAAACAATTTCTCCAGTCTGTGAAAAAATAGTAACCAAATCACAGTGAAGAAGAAAGAGAAAAGAAAGAAGGGATAGCAAGAATAGACTGTTATGCAAATCTACTATCCACTGTATATTCTAGGGGTAACAAGAGGGGAAAGGGAAGTAGAGCAGAGATACACACATAGAGAGTCCACTCTGAGTCAGATTTCTTCCCCAAAATAATTCACAAATTCAGAAAGGCAAAGAAGAAGGAAGAAGTGTATGATGAGATAAAAAAAAAGAAAAAAAAGAAGAAAGAGTCAAGAAAGAGAAAAGATAAGAAAAAGAGATGTTATTAAAGAGCAGTGAAAGGAAAGTTTTTTTTGATTACTTTATTTTTAAGTTAGTTTAATTTAATTTTTTTAATTAGCTAGAAGGAGGAGGGAGGGGAGAGTCTGTAGAGGAGGTAGGAGTAACGAGACAAGTTCCTCCCACAATAGATAAGATGGCCACTACCCTAGCAATGAAAGATACCCTAAGAGTTAATTCTGATCAACCTAAAGGGGGGGAAGATATATGCCTTTATATAATATTAATAATAAAATAGAGCAGGGTAAAAAAACAAACAAACAAACCCTGTCCCAGATTACCTCAAACCTCGTGATCAGAGGCAGCTGATTGTTAAGAAAAAAAAAACCAAAAACCTCAGGACTAGACAATGATAGCTGAAATAGACAGTTATGCAAATCTACTATCCACTGTATATTCTAGGTGTAGCTAAAGGAGGAAAGGAAGTTGAGCAGAGATACTTGCAGTGAGAGTCCAACTCTGAGTCAGAATTCTTCCCCAAAATAATTCCCAAATGTGTATCAGTGAATTCAAAAAAACACACTGCTTGGTGGTGTGGGGGATGGGGCCTGTGGCTTTGGAAGCTGTAGGATTAAGGAAGAAAGGATGACAAGAATGAGAAAAAGAAAAAAAAAGAGAGAGAAAAAAGAAAAAGATAAGAAAAAGAATCATCATAAAAGAGCAGTGAAAGGAAAGAGTTTTTATTTATTTATTTTTAATTATTTAGTTGGCTATGTTGGGTGAGGTGGGGGGGGTTGGCTACTTAGAAAGAAGAAAGGCCAGAGGTTTCAGAAGGGTATAGACTTAGAATGAATAATACTCTCTGATGGGACAGGAATCTTGGTAAAGAAAGAAAGAGGCTCAGCAGGGGAGCCTGCTAGGAGCTGGTCTCCAGGGACTGGTTATAGGGGGGGAAAGGGGAGAAGGTGTGCTTAATAATTTAAAAGAAAGAAAATTTTTTTCCCTTTTTTTCTACTCTAATTTTTAACCCAAATTAAGTTATAGTCACCTCCTCGGTGTCACCGCTAGGATCCCTTATTGACTGGCCTACTAAAGGCAGAAAATCCTACCGTTTCCAGAAGATGTGTTCAGAGCTCAAGCCACTGGCAGCTTCTCAGTCCGCCATCTCTCGGGAACCCCTCCTCTAGCTTTTCTCCTCAGAGGAATTTAAAGGTATGTTTTTTGAGCTCCAACCACAGAACCAAAGAATTAGTTCTAATGTATACTGTTGGCAACTGGACAGTTTGAATGAGCCCATCATTTGGAAACATTTGGAGCTTGTTAATCATAAAAAAGTTGTGTTTCATCATGACAGTGTGACATCACCTATCAAAAATTATTGGAGCTTGGATGGGATATGTTGCCACACCCAACATACTTGCCTAACCTTGTAAGAGATACAATATTTAATTCAGGTGAGGCTATAAACCAGCTTCATATTCAGTTTTTCATTGATAAATACAGGTCCTTGTATGTATGAGGAATTATGAAGCTCACTGAAAGATGGAAAAAGGCTATTGAACAAAACAGGCCATATATCATTGTTCTTTATGTAAATAAATGACCTTTGAAAGACAGAAAAATACTGCATGACTTTACTTTTTTTTTTTTTGAAAGACTTGAGTTTTATTTTTTCTTATTTTTTTTTTACTTTCTTTTCTTTTTTAAAAAAATTTATTTCTTTATTGGGGAATTAATGTTTTACATTCAACAGTAAATACAATAGTTTGTACATGCATAACATTCCCCAGTTTCCCATTTAACAATACAAACCCCACTATGTCATTTATCATCCTTCATGGACCTGTATTCTCCCCACCCACCCACCCCAGAGTCTTTTACTTGGGTGCAATATGCCAATTCCATTTCAGGTTCTACTTTGTTTTCTTTTCTGATCTTGTTTTTCAACTTCTGCCTGAGAGTGAGATCATCCCATATTCATCCTTCTGTTTCTGACTTATTTCACTAAACATGATTTTTTTCAAGGTCCATCCAAGATCGGCTAAAAATGGTGAAGTTGCCATTTTTTACAGCTGAGTAGTATTCCATTGTGTATATATACCACAACTTGCTCAGCCACTCATCTGTTGTTGGACACCTGGGTTGCTTCCAGGTTTTGGCTATTACAAATTGTGCTGCCAAAAACATATGTGTACACAGATCTTTTTGGATGGATGTGTTGGGTTCCTTAGGATATATCCCCAGGAGAGGAATTGCAGGGTCATAGGGTAGGTCCATTTCTAGACTTCTGAGAGTTCTCCAGACTGTTCTCCACAGAGGTTGGACCAATTTGCATTCCCACCAGCAGTGTAGGAGGGTTCCTTTGACCCCACACCCTCTCCAGCATTTGCTGCTGTTACCTTTTCTGATGTATGACATTCTCACAGGAGTGAAGTGATATCTCATTGTTGTCTTTATTTGCATTTCTCTGACAATCAGAGACTTGGAGCATTTTTTCATGTGTTTCTCAGCCTTTTGGATCTCTTCTGTGGTGAATATTCTGTCCAAGTGCATGACTTTTCTGACAACCCTATTATGTATCTCCATCAGGTTTGTCACTGTGGCCTGGGGCCTGGTTTATACTCCACTACAATTTCCTGGTAACTATTTTTCCTCTTCTTTCTTTCTTTCTTTCTTTCTTTCTTTCTTTCTTTCTTTCTTTCTTTCTTCTTTTCGTTCTTTCTATCTTTGTTTATCTCTTTCTTTCTTTCTCTCTCTCCCTTTCTTACTTTGTTTCAGAGAGGATTAGAGACAGAGAGAGATAGAGAGAGAGAGGCACCTGCATCACTACCCCACCACTTGTGAAATTCCCCCAATGTAGGTGGAAGCTGCATAAACTGATAAGGTGTACACTCTACCAGGTATGCTAATACCAAGTCCAAATTTGTGGAGCAGACAAGATTTATTTATCAAAATCCATTATCAAAAATTGGACTTCAAGAGGCTTGGGAGAAAAGGAATTTTTTCTTCATTGTTTTATTGAGCTACAACAGTGGGTGATTCCAGAAAAGTGGATGATAGGAAAACAGTGCAACAGGTCATAAAATCTAAATTTTTGTTATATGCCTATCATAGTCTTATGATTTTGGACAAGTCATTTATCTTTATTGGCCTGGATTCATCATTCTAAATAAAGGGAGGATTAGAAAAAAGGTCAAAGTTTTCTTTAGTTAAAGATTTAGTTATAGGAGGGAAAACATTATGAAAGAGACACAGGAAAAGAAAAGAAGGGGACTCTAAGCCTATGTTATGGGGTGACTCTGAAAATTCATTTTCAAGAGTTTTGACTTTCTGAAGAAATGGCAATGACTAAAACAGACATATAAACACAACTATAATGGGAGGAGGTTTGCCAGGTCATTATATTTGAAAAGAATTTAAAATATTCCTTTTAAGCTAAGGCAGGAATATTTCTAATTCTTTTTTTTTTCCAAGGGATAATGTCTCACAATATGTTAAGAAGCTTACCTTTTACTACACACATGGCAGACATTCATAACTAGAGAAATTATCCTCTATGTAAACATTGTCCAGTAAATTAATCAAACTTCTACTGAGAACTGATTAAATATCAGGTGCTTAGTTAGATGCCTCAAAGATGGAGAACAGATGGTTCATTCCCTCAGGGAGTTTTAATCTGAAGATGTTGAATGGAGAATCATTTAGGTCCAGCCAGGAAAACAGACAGGCCTCTAGGTACTTGAAATGTGGGAATTGAATATAGAATATAGCCACACAGATTATGGAGTTGCTGAGAAGCCAACAAGGAATGGTGCAGTCACCCAGGAGATGATGTGGACTTGCTATTAAAACAATCTCAGAGGGAGGTGTGTGTGTGGGGGGGGGGGGGATGACCCATGATCAGTGAGGAGGAAATGCTAAAATTTCAATAGAAGGAGCTAAAGATGGGATTCAAAGATTCAGAACAAGGGCAGGAAATCTACCAGAGGACTGTGCACTGTGGAGATTTAGAGTATATACCGTTTAGCAAGGAAATAAGAAATGTGATGATGGCAGGGACACCAGCATCCTTTACAAATCTGGTGGTGGCTTGTCACAGGCCAGGGATCAGTGTTGGAGACATTATAATAGAACTGGTATCGCTGAAAGCAGTGAGGAAGTAGCATTCAGGAAAAATAGAGGCCAGATAGTGACATTAAGTATCAAGTGGGTAACATAATTATAATGAACCAAAGGATCAGAGGAGCAACATGGAAAGCCCTACCTACAAAGAGTTATGACAGTGCTGTATGGAAAATGGCAGCTCTAGGAGCTTAAGAGATAGGCTGCCAATATGATCACCTGTATATTTGTATGTTCAGGTTGGAGAGATGGCTTAGTGGTAGAGTATACACTTTGCATGAATGAGGCCCTGGGTTCAGACTCTGACATAGCAGGGAATGATGGGACAGTGATCTGAAATATTTTTCTCTCTATCACACGTACACAACAGTCAAATAAAGTTGTACAATTAGAGGGGTTGGGTGGTGGTACACCTGGTTGAGCCCACAGTATGTACCATGTACCAGGATTTGGGATTAAGCTCCCGGTCCTTACCTGTAGGAGGAGAGCTTCATGAATGGTGGGGTAGTGATGCAGATGTCTCTCATTCTGTCTCCCTCATGTGGAACCTGGAACTTCAGGCATGTAAGTCTCATGCTCTGCCAGTTGAGTATTTCCCCAGCTGTAAATATTTATTTTAATGAGAGAGAGAGAGATCAGAGCATAGCTCCACCCCAGCATATAGACTACCAGGAATCCAACCTGGAGCCTGAGATTTGAAAGTGCTTTACTCTGCCCCTAAGAAATCTTCAAGATTCACCATCTCTTCTTTTTTTTTTTGTTTGTAATTTTTATTTATAAAATGGAAACACTGACAAAAACCATAGGATAAGAGGGGTACAACTCCACAGAATTCCCACCACCAGAACTCTGTATCCCCTCCCCTCCCCTGTTAGCTTTCTTATTCTTTAACCCTCTGGGAGTATGGACCCAGGCTCATGGAGTGCAGAAGGTGGAAGGTCTGGCTTCTGTAATTGCTTCCTTGCTGAACACGGGCATTGACAGGTTGATCCATACTCCCAGCCTGTCTCTCTTTTTCCCTAGTGGAGCGGGGCTCTGGGGAAGTGGGGCTCCAGGACACACTGGTGGCTTCCTGGTCCTTTTTCCAGCCATGACATTATCCTCCCAGACAATAACTTGGATCCACCTGTATATCAGATGTCAGGCTCAGAAAAAACAAAAACAAAAACAAACTAGTATAGTCATGGGCCCTTTGGAATATAACTAAAATAGGCCTACTAGCTATCTACAAAACGGAGACCCCCCCTAACTCTTCATATGAACTTTTCCAGCCTTTAGGTTCATGATTAGTCAACAATTTGTTTAGCTTTATATGTTAACACTTTTTTTTTTCAGCCACCAGTTTCCAGATGCTAACTAACATGATGCCAACTGGACTTCCCTTTTTTCCTTTTCTTTAAAAAGTTGGTGTCAGAGCCATATAAATGCATGATTTCACTTCTTTTGGTCCTTCCCCCCATTTTATTTTAGAGAGAGAGTGAAAAATATAGAGGAGAGACATCACAGTAGTATTCCACCATTTGTGGAACTTCTCCTGGTTGTCTGAAGCTCCTATGTGGTCCTGGGACTTGAACCAGGGTTTCCCAATTGGTAAAGGAGGTGACTATGGAGTGAACTACCTTCAGGCCCCTATTTTTAATATCTTGAAAACTCTCTATATTGTTGCCCATAGGGACTGGACCTAAACTGTGAGGATTTTTTTTGAGACCAGTGTTATGTATAATTTAGGGAAGGCTAATGAGAATAGTAATGATAATGTTAATTTTAATAATGACAATAATAACAACTAACATTAACTCAGCTTGTTCCTATGTGCCAGACACTGGGCTAGGACCTTTAGTAGTAAATGCTCAGCTGAAAATTGTTATTATCATCATTATTAATAATAATTACCTTAAGCTATTTACATGGAGTATAAAGCCAGAGCTAATAAACTTGTAATGTAATTGCAAGGAAGAAAGGGGAATATATTTTTTGGTGTAATAATCTTTTCCCTTAAGATTTCTTTTTCTGTATTACAGAGTAATACAGATGCATTAGAGAAAATCTGGAAAATGCAGAAATGCACAAAGAAGAAAAAGATATTGCCCTTATCCTCACAGTTGGAGATAATCATAGCTGATATGTTGTTGGTACATATCTTTCTGTATATATGTACAGATACAACCAAAACATTCTGTTTTGTAATCATATACAATGTGATTGCATGGATATTTTCTATGCCATTTATTTATTTATTTAAATTTTTTATTTATAAAAAGGAAACATTGACAAAACCATAGGATAGGAGGGGTACAACTTCACACAATTCCCACCACCAGACCTGCATATCCCATCCCCTCCCCTAATAGCATTCCTATTCTTTATCCCTCTGGGAGTATGGATCCAGGGTCATTATGGGGTACAGAAGGTGGAAGGTCTGGCTTCTGTAATTGCTTCCCCACTGAACATGGGTGTTGACAGGTCTATCCATACTCCCAGCCTGTATCTCTCTTTCCCTAGTGGGGAAGGGCTCTGGGGGAAGTTCTATGCCATTTATTATGTTTTCTTTTATACCAGAGCACTGCTCAGCTATGGTTTATGATAGTGCAATGGATTGAACCTGGGATCATGGATCCTTAGGCATGAAAAAAAATTTTTCTTTCTTTTTATTTTATTTTTACATGACTGGACAGAGAAAAATTGGGAGGGGAGGGGAGATAGAGACAAAGAGAGACACCTGCAGACCTGCTCACCGCTCCTGAAGCATCATCCCTGCATATGGGTAATGGGGGCTCGAACCAAATGCTTGCTCATGGTGATATGTGCTTACCCCAGTGCGCCACTGGCCCCCCAAATCTTTTGCATTTCTACCATGCTGTTTCTCCAGCTAGGATGTGGTGTTAACCGCCCCCACCCCCACACTTGAGAGAGAGAGAGAGAGAGAAGAAGAGGGGGGAGAGGGAAAGGGAGAGGGAGAGAGAGAGAGAAACCAGAGCAATATTATAACACATGCCATCAAATTCTAGAGCAAGATCTCCATGCTTTTAATTCCCTAAGCCAGCCCTTGCGCTTCTTACCACCTGGCTTAACCTGCTGCGCTACCGCCAGACTCCCGAGCTTCCCGCTTTTAATTCCAAAGCTCTAACCACCTTCTGGGATACAGAATATGTTACATTTAAGAGCTGTGTAATATACATTGATATTGATAAGGTAAGTATGTATTAGGGGCACAAACATAATAATAATAAACACGAACAACCCTGGGAGATTGTACCTTGCTTGGGGCGGGGGTGGGGGGATTTGAATTCTCTTTCCCCCTTCCTGAAAGTTCCACGTAGATTTCTGCTTGGAGTAGGGGGTATGGCTGTCACCTCTGGAGGGCACTATGTTTCCAAAATTCTTGTGAGAAGAAATCTTTTCATCGCCTTCATACCCGTCTTTGTTCTGCTTTCTTCATATTGTGTTGTTTTTCAAAGTTTTTCCTTTTGGATACCTCGAGACTCTTGTTATGTATAGCTTTGGGGTTGAGGTAGACAGGGTTGTGGTTCCCGGATTAGTTAGGGATGATTGATCTGCATTAGTATCTGTCTTGGAGCTTTCCCTGGATTCCTCACCGCCCATTCTCTTCTTTGCATAGCAATAGAAGTTTCCAGCAGGTGGCGCTGTGAGTAAGTGCGTCTGCCTAGGTGTGATTTACACAAGCCCTTGAAAGCTTTAAATATTTATCCACAAAATTCAATAAAGCTGTTCATCAAATCTAATGCCTGGAATTTGGGCAGCCCATGAAAATATTATAATATTTTTGCCCGAGGTTCCAGAATAGTCTTTTGTGTGATGTGTTTGTATATGCCGACTCGATACTTGTTTATTACCAGCAGGAAAGAATTCATGTTACAAACTGGAGATTCTGTAAGAGACCAGACCTGGGAACCCTTTATTATTATTTTTTTCTCTAGATATATCCTGGATTTTTGAGGCTTTTGCCTGACACAGGCATCATTGGGGTGAGGCAGATATTTGGTCCCTCTGAATCTTTAGCACCCAACAAGGGCTACATGAGGAGATTCATTCAGGGAGGAGTGAAGCTGGATTATATTATTTTTTATTTTGAATATGAGTACCAGATTCTCTCATTAATAGGTGGATTTAAAAAAAAACAAAGAAAAGCCAAGCGAGGGTCTCAAGAGGATGTTGGGGACTCAGTGCTGGAGGAAGATTTAAGTTGGTTGTGAGAATGGTGTGCAGACACCTATCATGGAGCAATAAGAAATTGTATTCATGTGACAACAACTGTCTTGAAAATCATTATTTCCTCTTAGAAAGTTATTTGGAAAAGAAAACAATGGATGTACAAACTTTTTTTTTTAAACTAAACAAATAATATTTAATTGGCATCGGAACAACAGGTGACTAACAGAACCAATGAATATATATATGTATATGTATATACTTATTTATTAGTAAGGATATCTACAGTTTGATAGAAAAACAGTTTGTGTATAGGAACTTCAGGTGTCCACAGTCTTTACATATGAGCTCAGACCTTCCCAAACATCAGCAAGCTTTTCCTCATTTTTGTTACCAGCTTTGTTCTCTCTTCCTTGCTATAACATTTCCTCCTGATCTTTTATTTTTTTTTAATTGAGGGGTTACTCGTTTACAGTCAACAATAAAACACAGTAACAAAAATAAAATACAGTAGTTTGTACATGTATTACATTTCTCAGTTTTTCACAAAACAATTCAGCCCACTCTAGGTCCTCTGACATCATGTTCCAGGACCTAAACACTCCTCCACCCCATTCCAGAGCCCTTTACTTTGACGCAATACACCAAGAGGTATAAACTTTTTTCTTATTTAGTAGCATCTTGGGGTTCAAAGAAGTGAAAAAATATTAATTCACAGTTTGCAAATTAGAAAGCATGCTATGATATAGCAACCTTGCTGTGGACCAGATTTATAACAAGTTGAGACCTGAAACACACAGGTTGGACTTAGACCTGTTTCTGAATTTTCACTGGGATAGGGATTGTTCCACTCTCTGAATGGAGGCTGGGTCACCATTCAAGGAAGACTGGTCCTGAAATGAGTATATCCTAGAATGTCCCTAGCTGTGATTATGGACTGCAGACTCAGACTGACAGGGATACAGAGGCTACACAGGTTCCTGTGCTCAATATGAAAAGACATGGGCCCTAGGTAAGAATGATGGGGTCAACAATTACTGCTATTTATATACTTTCCTTGTGTTTGGGAGCTACTTTCTGTCCTGATCTAGCTTACTAGCTCTAGTCTCAGCTCTGACACCCTTCCCAGATAATACTTTTAGTCCACCTGCATATTAGCCTCAGGCAAAAATTAGTCAAATCACAGACTCCTTGGCACATACCTAAAATAGACTTCCTAGCTTCTTCTCACATGAAAACCCTTAGTTTTATCTGCTCTACTTTTACCTTTGAGTTCCTATTTATAAAACAATTTGTTCTGCTTTATATCTTAGTACCTTGTAGCCACCAATTTTCAGATGCTGCCATGATGCCATCCTGACTTCCCTGGGCAGAAGACCTCACCAATATGTCCTGGAACCTCACCTCTCCAGAGCCCTACCCAACTAGGGAAAGACAAACAGAGTGGGAGTGTGGATCGACCTGAATATCCACCTATCAATGTTCATGTTCAGCAGAGAAGCAATTACTAAAGCCAGACCTTCCACCTTCTGCATCCCATAAAGAATTTTGGTTCACACTCTCAGAGGGATAAAGAATACGGAATTTGCTAGTGGAGGGGATGAAACAGGAAACTCTGGTGGTGGGAACTATATGGAATTGTACCCCTATTATCTTACAGTCTTCTTAATCATTATAAACCACTAATAAAAAATTAAAAATGACAACAACAAAAACAAAAACAAAGGGAAACTTCTGTTAACCTCTGGTGTAGAGTCCTACTAGGCATTTTCTTTTCTTTCTGGTCTTCTTATTTTTAATTAGTTTTTATTAGTGGTTTACAAGATTATAAGATAATGTGGATACACACCACTCCTGCCACCAAGTTTTATGCTTTCACTCCCCCAAGGATAACCACCATATTCCTACCAAGACCTTAGAGATAACTTATTTTTTGCAAGTTCATGTGTTTCAATTCTTTTTATTCTACATATGAGTGGAACCAGGTTATAGTTGTCTTTCACTTTCACGTCCTTACTTCACTAAGAATAATCCTATCTGGTTGCATGTATTTTATCTTCAAAACTTTAGTATTGTCTTCTTTTAATTCATAAGTTTTTTTTTTTTTTTTTTGCTTCCATGGTTATTGCTGGGACTTAGTACCTGCACTACACATCCACTGCTCCTGGAGGCCATTTTTCCCTTTTGTTGCCCTTGTTGTTTCTATTTGTTATTATTACTATTGTTGTTGTGACTGCTGTCATTGTTGGATAAGACAGAGAGAAATTGAGAGAAGAAAGGAGGACAGAGAGGTGGAGAGAAAGATAGACACCTACAGACCTACTTTATCAGTTGTGAAGCGACTCCCTGCAGGTGGGGAGCCTGGGGCTCGAGCCAGGATCCCTACGCTGGTCTTTGAGCTTTGCGCCATGTGCGCTTAACCTGCTGCGCTACTGTCTGCCCTCCCCCATAAGGCATTTTCTATCCTAGTAACATGTTTAACTTATTTTACAATGCTCGCCATCTTGTATAATGGTCCCATTAAAAAAAAATCTGTTTGTAAGAAGAATGAATATGGGATGATCTCACTCTCAGGTAGAAATTGAAAAACAAGATCAGAAGAGAAAACACAAGTAGAACCTGAACTGGAATTGGCGTATTGCACCAAAGTAAAAGACTCGTGGGTGGGTGGGGAGAATACAGGTCCAAGAAGGATGACAGAGGACCTAGTGGGGATTGTATTGTTATATGGAAAACTGGGAAATATTATGCATGCAGAAACTATTGTATTTACTGTTGAGTGTGAAACATTAATTCCCCAATAAGGAAATTAAAAATAAATAAAAAATAAAATATGTTTGTTAGTTACTCTTGTCAGAATGTTGCTGCCATCAGGGCATATGCTCGCTCTGATTTTCACTGCTGTCTTCCTAGGGCCTAGGACACTGGGTAGCATAAATCTAGGACTTACTAAATGTCTACCAGTAGTTCTGAGTTCTGGCCTTTGCTGGGTGCAAGGATATTATCATCTGAAGAACCAGTTAGGGCTGCAGGCTCAGCTGCATGGATGTCCATAGAAAATTTCAGTGCCTTGCCACATGTACCTCCCTATAGAATTTCTCATGACACTGAAGTTAACTTCATCTAGAGTCTGCTGTCTAAGGGGAAGCAGTTTTGTCTTTTATGATTTCATTGTCCATCATTACTTTTGCTGTTATCTATTTGTTGGGAGACAGCTACTAAGCCCAGATCACATTCAAGGGGAAAATTAAAGAGTGTATGTTTGGAGGATTGTGTTGAATTGGTGGTTGAATTGGTGTGTTGAATTGGTGGACATACTATATTTTATAGCTTTTTCTTATTGCATCCAGGGTTATTTCTGGTGCTTGTGCCTGTATGATCAATAATTATTTTTTTCCCTTTTAAAGTTTTATTTGCTAGGACAGAGATATGGTGGGGGGACATAGAGAGGGAGAGAATGATATACCTGCAGCTCTGCTTCACCACTTATGAAGCTTCTCTTCTGCAGGTGGGAAGAGGGGACTTAAACCTGGGTCCTTTCAGATGGTAACGTGTGTTCAACCAGGTGTGCCACCACCAGCCCTGGTGGACATAGTTTAAAACCTTCATATCCAGATCATTAGGTGGTAAGCCTGGCACTCTTTCACTGATCCATAACACTCTTCATAAGGCTTCATCGAGCCTCTTAATGTATACCACTGACAAATGTCAGGAAGTGAAAATAAAGATTATAGACACAACTAATCCCACCTTCTGGATCAAAAGAAACTTGACCTAGTAATGTATGATCTGCAATAGCCTCTTTGTCTATGAAAGGAGGGCCTGGGAATGCATACATAGAAGCTTGATTTTTTTTCTTTCTCTTTGTATTGACTTTACTTCTTTCAACATTGGTATTTGGACGTGGGTGGTGCAAACACAGGCTTGGCCCTCAAGCTACAAAAAAAATGAGGCCCTAGTGATAGCAACAGAGAAAAATCCAAAACCAGGGGAAACTTGTTTCTGAGAATCCTTGTTAATTGAAGTAATTAAGTCAGCAGGAAGCCATCTGAACAATTATTACACTACAAGGGAAAACCCATTTGAAGGCCTTGGAATAAACATTCTAATAAATAGCTATTAGTTTATATTTGTAAATACCATTGGTCTATCAGGAAATTTGCTAATAGATTTTTAATTAAGGGAAATTGCACATTTATAGAACAGCTATAATGCCTTGAGTTCAATATCCTTTTCTGGTCTGGATGTGTGTAGTCTTAGACTCAGGGGACTTGGTTTGTTCTGTATTGGTCAGAGTTGCTGAAGGGTATTTTTTGGCTTTAAAAATTAGATCATTCCATCAGGAGCTAGTTTGGTGTAGTTTCTCAGTCCTTATATAAGAAGAACCTAAAGATTCATTACTATGAGAAAAGCAAGGTCTTTATGTGTTGGATAGTATGCCAGCTCCCCCTGGCTTCTGCTTAACCATATGCCTATATAGGGATAGATTTAATCCCATTCAAAGCTTTGGTCTATTTACATAAATCACTTTTACATTTACATAAAGCACCACACTCCCTCCAGGGAATTGGTTCAATTCCCACTGTTTCATGATATGTTTTTGCTCCACCCCCTCTCCTTGTCACACCCTGATCCTCTCCTTGTCACACTCTGATTGTCACCAGTCATTTTTCTCTCCACCCTCTCTATATCACATCCTGTTTCCACCCTACTTGGAGAGTATAAAAACAGCTGCTCTTCTGATTAAAGACACTTGGAAATTGCTTTCCGGCTCCGAGAGTTCCAGAGTGTATCTCCTGCGAAGTTAGTGCGGCACGAGTTCCTGATTCCTCTCCCACGCAGCAGCCTAGATCGGCTCCAGTTGAGTTCTCTCCAACCCAGAGAGCACTAGCTCGGGAAGAAGTACCCTCAGGCTATCCTGGCATTTATGGAAATGCAATTGATGAGAGCACACCAGGTCAGGGCCATGTGTGTGCATGACTGTCCTTATGGATCCCTCTCCACTCAAAGTTGATGATTAACTTACTTTATTTATTAAGTTATTGTTGTTGCTGGGGATTACTACTCTGACCTGAATTTTTCAGGTACAAAGCAAGAAACCTTAGAGACAAAGGGAGAGAAGGAAGGACACCACAATGCTGAGGCCCCTCTACCAGTGTGGTGTGAACTGGGCTTGAACCTAAACCATGCACATGACAAAGCAAGTGCACTATGCAGGTGAGCTGTCTTGCTTGTTATGATGATGTATTAGGAGCTTATTTCACAAAAGCTCTCTTTTTGAAATTCTTTTCAATATATCAGTGATTCCCATCAAGACCTTGTGAGATACATAAGATACCTTGTTATCTGATGAAAAATAATTGAGACAGATGTTATTTAGTGTCACCCAGACAGTCAAGGACAAAGTTGGACTATACCCTAGTTCTTCAGTCAATTCTAAGAATCATCCTTGCTCTTTCCCTGTTTCACTCAACTGTGATGCAGCCTGACATATCTTAAATTTAGAAGTGGCTGGAGTTGTTGTATTGCACCAAAATAACAGATTCTGTAGTGCAGTTGTGCAGGTCATCCCAGGGCTCTCTGCCTCCCTGGCTGTTGTCAGCAGAAACTAAGGTGGCCCCTAGGGGTCCTAGGAGGGACCTTGGTGATGAGGAAGACTGTTCAGAGAGGAAGGAAACACACATGACCTGCTCTGGGAGAAGCCTCAGGGATGACTTGTTTATTAAGGGATACAAGCAAGTAGATATACCCAAGGTTCAGAAAGAAGGTTGAGGTAATCATTAATGTACACACAATGCATATTTACATCTTGACCTACCAAGTATTCGTTCACAACTGAAAAGTTACAATATAAGGTCTGGTCATGAGCTCACAATGCCTAGGTAGGCTTTTTTTTTTTTTCCCTCTAAGGGTGAATTATAGGCACCTCCAGGTGTGGGGGGGAAGGGGCAGTTGAACAAAGCCAGTATATTTGTGGTGGGTTTCACTTGGCCATATATAGTAATTCATGCCTCTTGTTCAAAGGGAATGAGGAAGCATGTTCAGGAAAGTTTCCAGTCTGAAAAACACCATCCCTTATAAGTTCACAAGGTCAGGAGGACCTTCCTACTGCCCCTCAGGGAGGGGGCTCAGGGTCAACCCACTCAGACTCTCATGGAAATAATGGCTTGGACTTTTCAGACAATGGACCTTTTCCCCAAAGGGTTGGGAGGAGGGTAGTGTTCAGGTCAATAGTGGAGGAGGAACTTGGGGGGGGTTAGATTGTTATTTTGGAAAACTGAGAAAAGTTACACATGGACAAACTTCTGTATTTTACTGTAGACTGTAAACCATTAATCTCTACAATAAAGAAAAAAAATGTAGTACTTAATTCTTTGAGATTCATCTTTATGAATCTGTAGACTTTTTTCTTTTTTAAAAAAAAGAAAAATAGCTATTTCTATACAGAAAGAGTTTTATGTACAGACTCAGGAGATTTGACACTTCATGAAAGTCAGTGTTGGGGGAGGTAGGCAGTGGCAAACCTGGTAGAAAAGACATATTATAATACACAAACAACTGAGTTCATGCCCCCATCCCCACCTGCTAGGGGAAGCTTCACTAGTGTTGTAAGTGTCTCTCTCCTTCCTTCCTTCCTTCCTTCCTTCCTTCCTTCCTTCCTTCCTTCCTTCCTTCTACACCTGCCTGCTTTAATTCTTTATTTCCAGAGCATTGATCAGCTCTGGTGGTACTAGGATTGAACCTAAGACTTTTGGTGGCTCAGATATGAAAGGATTTTTGCATAACTATTATACAATTTCCCCAGCTCTTCTCCCTCTACCCTCCCCTCCCCTCCTATCTCCTCCTTTCTTCTTTCTTTCTTTTTTTAAATAATATCTTTGAATTACATATATTTCTTTTCTTTTAAAAATTTTATTTATAAAAAGGAAATATTCTTTCTTTCTTTTGCCTCCAGGGTTATCTCTGAGGCTCTGTGCCTGCACTATGAATCCATTACTCCTGGAGGCCATTTCATTTTTCCATTTTATTGGGTAGTACAGAGAGAAACTGAGAGGGGAGGGGAAGACAGAGAGGGAGACAGAAAGATTGATACCTGAAATTTGCTTCACTGCTTGTGAAGCTACCCCCTGAAGGTGGAAAGCCAAAGTGGGGGGTGGAGTGGGTGGGGGCTCAAACCTGGATCCTTGTGCTAGACCTTGTGCTTTGTACTATGTGCGCTTAACCAGGTGCACCATCACCTGACCCTCTACCCTCTCTTTCTTTCAATCTCTCCCATTTCCCTCTTAATTTCTCAGTTTCTATCAACAAAAGAGAAAGGGAAAAAGTAAGCAAGTCAGTGTTAGGATTGCCTTCCCACCACCCATTATTCCAAGATTAGAGCCCTGACTACCAATACAAGGTCTTGTCAACTTTGTAGAGATTTAGACTTAATATGAGACGTACATGATCCACTTTTTGAGTTTTAAGGACAAACTCCTTTGCTTATCAAGTTCATTCAGTTCTGGTTTTTGTTCATAATCCAGAGACAAATACACCAGACTCAAATACCAATTTATAAGGTATTTATCCTCTTTAATACATTATCAGAAGGCATCTGTGTTAGCTTTTCCCTTAATAATTATGTGATTAAATGTCCTGGAATTGGATATTCTAACATATTCTCTTGCTCATTTTCCCAATTTTAGAATTAGTGTTTATTTTATTTTTTTATTTCTTGAACTTGACATTAACTAGTCGTTTTATGAGCACATCTCCCCTCCTTCTTAAGAACATCAGTGGCAGAGTAATATGATAAAGTTCTTACTTGACACAGTGAGTAATCTGTAATATGCTAACATTTCTGTATCATGTTAGTATTGCATTAAGCTAATATGACACTAATTCAAGATGACAGGAAAAATGACTAATACAATAAGACCTTCATCTTGCTCTCTAGGACTGCCACATGTCTGATTTAATTCACCTGAAACCTCCCATGGACAAGCAAGGCAGAAGTGTAAGCCCCTGCAAAAATAAAAACAACTAGATATTTGATGCCTGCTCTTCTTGTCCTCCTTTACACCTCCATATCCCAATTCCCAATAGGCAGAGTAAGGAGGAGGGGGTGCAATGAGAGTAGTTACTTACATGCATTACATTTTGAGTATGACAGATCTGCATCCAGGTTTTAGCTATTCCAGTTATTGATCTTGACCAAGTTACTTCTCTTTTCTGAGTTTCAGTTTCCTGTAAAAAAGATGATACAATGCCTTCTGGGATATTTTTGAGAATAAAACATGGTGATGCATTATGTAATGTTGAGGAAATTATAGTGGTGATGATGACAGCAACAGTGGTATAATTCTGGATTTAGAAACAGGCACTTATTTGGAAAACCCTAGTATCTGGAAATTTACTTTTTGTATTATGGTAAAAAAAATGTGTAGCACGAAATTTGCCACCTTAACCACTTTTGAATGTAGGCTTTGGTAGTGTTAAGTATATTTGTATTGTCACAAAACAGATCCCCAGGACATTTTTCATCTTGCCAAGTTGCAATTATATATGCATTAAATGACTTCTTATTTCTGTTTGCCTAGTTCTTGGCAACCACCAGGATTGCACTCTACTGTCTGACTGCATGGATATGACTAATCTAGATATCACATGCAAGTGGAATCAGAAAGTGTTTTTGTCTTCTTGTGACTGGCTTACTATACTTACTATTCCGTCTTCAAGATTCATTTATGTTGTGGAATATGTCAGAATTTCTTCTTTACGGCTGAGTAAGATTTCATTGTATGTATAGCCCACATTCTGTTTATTACTCATCTGTTGATAAACATTTGGACTGTTTTTACCTCTTGGCTATTGTAAATGATATTAACTATGAATAAGGGTGTGGAGATACCTCTTTGAGACTCCGCTTCTAATCCTTTTGACTTTATAGCCAGAAGTAGAATTTCTGAAGCTTATCAATTTT
Organism: Erinaceus europaeus; assembly: GCF_950295315.1. Lineage (NCBI taxonomy): Eukaryota > Metazoa > Chordata > Mammalia > Eulipotyphla > Erinaceidae > Erinaceus > Erinaceus europaeus. The sequence goes on from NC_080163.1 coordinate 156,758,813, forward strand.
TTAGGTCTTTGAGGAACCACCCCACTGTTTTCTGTAGTAGCTGTGTTATTTTACATTGTTGTCAGTAGAGTTCAAGGTCTCCAAATTCTATTTGTGCCAACAATTGTTATTTTCTGTCATTTTAAAATTTGAGACAACTTTGATTTTCTAAACTATATATTTTAGGAGTACAGTTCCATACCATTTTAAATGGTTACCACATTTTACTTACCACCAAAATGCTGTTGTCTCTCTACCATCATCCACTGGGTCCTCTGCAGTCTCTACTCCCCTAATTTTCTGGCCCTTTAATAACCTCAGTTCTGCGGTAAAAATCCAGAGGATTATTTTCATTTGGCTTTTTCTGTTCCTTTATATTCCACAGATGAGTAGTTCTTCAGTATTTGTTTTTCTTTTTCTAGCTTTCTTTACTTAACATAACTCTCCACTTCCATTTATGTTGGTTTCATTTTTTTCTTATGGATGAATAGTACTCCATATATATTCTCAAGCCATTAATTTATGATTGGGCACTTGGGTTGTTTTCCCACTTGACTATTATAAATAATTTGTTAATGCACATATATATTTTTTATTGGTGTTTTTATTTTACTTGGGTATCTAGGAGTATAACAAATAGATCACATAGTAGATGTATTTTCAGAAACTTTTAAGTTGGACCTATTTAGATTACTGCAAATGGTATATAAGAGTCCCTTTTCTTCCATATTTGACAACACTTATTGCTTCCAAGCTTTTTGATAGAGACTGTTCTTATAGCCAAGATACAAAAGAACTCATAAAACTTGAAAACAAATAATTCTATTGAAAAATAGGTGCAATTGCTGAATAACCACTTCTAAAAAAAATAAATACAGATGATCTACAGCACATGAAAAAAATATCATGATTAATTATTATCAGGGAAATAAAACAAAAGTATAATGAATTATTACCTTACACCTGTAAGAATGGCCTCTATATAAAAGCTTAGAAACTTCTCCCTGTGTCTTCTTCTAAGGGTTATAGTTTTAGTTACAGACAAGTGACGAGTTTTAGTTATAGACACTTATGTTTATGATCTATTTAATGTTTTAAATTTTTTTCCCTTTTTGTTGCCCTTTTTTATTGTCGTTGTAGTTATTATTGTTGTTGTTATTGATGTCATTTAGATAAGACAGAGAGAAATGGAGAGAGGAGGGGAAGACAGAGAGGGAGAGAGAAAGATAGACACCTACAGATCTGCTTCACCGCCTGTGAAATGACTCCCCTGCAAGTGGGGAGAGGGGGGGCTCAAACCGGGATCCTTATGCTGGTCCTTGCACTTTGCGCCATGTGCACTTAACCTGCTGTGCTACTGCCCGACTCCCTGATCTATTTAATTAAAAAAATATATATATATTTTATTTGAGAGAGAGAAAGAGAGAGAACATCAGAGCTGCTTATCTCTGTTTTATGATGATGCTGGAGATTGAACCTGAGACCAAACATCCTGGGGCACGAGAGTCTTTTGCATAACTATTATGCTATCTCTGTAGCCCTGATCTATTTGACTTACTTTTTGTATATGGTGTGAGGTAAAAGAATTTGATTTTTAAAAATATGTGAATGTTTAGTTTCCTCAATGCAATCTGTTTAAAAGACTGTTCTTCCCCCATTTAATGATCTTGACACCCTTATTGAAAGTCATTTAAACTGTATATGTGAAAATATATATCTAGATGCTCTATTCTCTATCATTGGTCTAAATGGCTATCTCTTTGTCAGTACCATACTATATAAGTCATTCAATTTTATAACAAACTTTTGGAATCAGTCCGTGAAAACCTTCCAACTTTGTATTTCCTTTTTTTTTTTTTTTTAATTTTTTTATTTAAGAAAGGATTAGTGAACAAAAACATAAGGTAGAAGGGGTACAACTCCACACAATTCCCACCACCCAATCCCCATAATCCCCCCCCTCCCATGGTAACTTTCCCATTCTCTAGCCCTCTGGGAGCATGGACCCAGGGTCGTTGAGGGTTGCAGAAGGTAGAAGGTCTGGCTTCTGTAACTGCTTCCCCACTGAACATGGGCGTTGACTGGTTGGTCCATACTCCCAGTCTGCCTCTCTCTTTCCCTAGTAAGGTGTGTCTCTGGGGAAGCTGAGCTCCAGGACACATTGGTGGGGTCTTCAATCCAGGGAAGCCTAGCCAGCATCCAGGTGGCATCTGGAACCTGGTGATTGAAAAGAGAGTTAACATATGAGGCCAAACAATTTGTTGAGCAATCATGGATCCCAAGCTTGGAATAGTGGAGAGGAAGTGTTAGGGAGGTACTCACTGCAAACTCTAGTGTACTTCTGCTTTCAGGTATATATTTTGCAGTAGTTTATGGATACGTGTGCACATAAGCTCTCTCTCACAGAAACTGGTGTATATCTAGATTATGGGACTTTGTTAGAAAGTGAACTACCTGAGATGAAATTAGAGTGCACTATAAAAGGAAAGGTCTCACCCGAGTAATGAAGTTGAAGGGTTGTCATTCCACACGTGAAGTCTCTGGATACAGTCTGAGGTGAAGCATATTGAGGTGGCAATCGTTGCTTTGGTTAGGTTGTGATCGGCGGATGCAATATTATTTGGTTCGGATTGGGAGATGCATACAGGAAAGTGGGCCCTATCCAAGGGTTCCAGGACTGGGGGAAGTAGGGGCTCTATAGTAAAGATGTGAGGTTCCTGCTGTCTTAGGGTTCAAAAAGACAATCGATAGTTAATATTATCATCACTTTATTTGTTAATTGGGTTAACTTTGAAAAGTCCCTTTGTTATGGTTTGCTGTACAGTACCCAGTATCTTGTATATAGCTGTGCTATTGGATGCTTCTAATCTACTTGGTCTAGGCTTTTGAGAGAGTCCGCATATCAAATACACAGCCTATATATTAAAAAGATTCAGTTTGTCTTTTGAGAAACTTTGAGACATACAATTGATTTCCCCCTCTCATATTAACTACTGATTTATATGTCTACATTTTGCTAGGAGTGTACATAAACACCATTCCCACCACCAAAAGACTGTGACCCATCCCTCCCACCCACTCCCACCCCCCAGTGGCCCAGGAAGCTACATGTCTACCCCTCACCACTGGGTTTTTACTTTGGTGCCCTACTTACAATTTGATCAGGTTCTGCTTTTAGTTTCCCTTTCAGATCTTCTTAGTCAGCTTCTGTTGATGAGTGGGATCATCCCATACTCATCTTTATCTTTCTGACTTAGTTCACTTAACATAATTCCTTCTAGCTCTGTCCAAGATGGGTCAGAGAAGGTGGGTTCATTGTTCTTGATAGCTGCATTTTGTATTTCCTTTTAAAGATTGCCTTAGTTATTCAGGATTGTCTTAAATTCTATATGAATTTGAAAATTTCACTTTTGCAAATTTTGAAATTTCTGCAAAGTTGAAAATTTCTATTTCTGCCAAAACATCACTGGAAATTTGATATGAACTGCATCTTACTTGTGGATTGCATTAGGTAGTAACTACATCCTAAAATTTCCAAGTATTGAGCACATTTATTTGTGTCTTCTATTTTTTTCAGTATTATTTTGTTATTTTCAGAGTGCAAGAAGTCATTTGCATCCAAGATTAAATTTCTCTATAAACTTTTTACTCTATTGTTATTATTGTGAAACTGGGGTCTCATTTGTGCATTATTCCATGACTCTCTGGTCACTTTTTTATTCAGATAGAGATAAGAGAAGCTGAAGGAGAGCAGGAAGAAGGAGGAGGAAGAGGAGTAGGAGGAGTAGGAGTAGGACAATGAGCAGGAAGAAGAGGAGAAGGGAGAGGAGGGGGAGGAGGATGTGGAGCAAGGGGGTGGAGGAGGAGCAACCACACTATTGGGATTTCATCTGGAACTATAGCACTTCTATGTGGTGGTGAGTCTCAAACCTAGATTCCCCACAGGACAAATCAGGTGCTTACCTAGTTAGTTATCTATTACAAATGGAACCTCATTTTTTATGTTCCCTATAAAGGCTGTTTGAGTAAACTTGTTTTTTTTGTTATTTACTCTCTCCCACATTTTTTTATTTTTCAAGATAATATGGATATAGTCAAAATTTGTATACCATAATAGTATATATACTTAAAATTAGTCTCCTAGCATCAGGTCCAAGCTTCCCTTTCCTGGTAGCACAATCCTCCTTAGTTTTTTTTTTTTTTTTTTTTTTATGTTTTCTTGAGATACAGTCATTTTATGAATGCATTGGGGATGTATAATACACACAGGCCTAGATATTTCATTTTTCTTTCTTTTAGACTCAGGATATCTTCGAAACAGTTCTATAACAGCATACTAAGAAATGCTTAATTCTTTGTAAAGATTTCCTACACTGCAGTTGTATAAATTACTTTTAAAAAAATGTGTGAGATCGTTTCCAGCTAGTGCTATTAGAAAGAATGTTTTGATGGACATCTTTGTGCATATGTATGACTATTCCTCTAGGAATATATTTCTAGAATAGCAACTGCTGAGTCAAGATTATATAATGAACATTTTGGAGGAGATTGTATGACATTTGTACCAATTTGCATGCTGTTGATACCATGTAGGATAGAAGTTTTCCCTATATCCCCGGTTATGTTTTGGGCTTTTGCTAGTCAGATAGATCAGAGAATGGCATATTTTCAATGGCTTAATTTACTTTTCCAGAATGATTAGTCATGTTCAGTATGCTTTTAAGAGACATTCCCTCCTGTGTACTCTATTCATATTTCATGCCCACTATTTGTTTAATTTTCTCTTGTACTTTTGCTGTTGTTGATAATGTCAAAGAACAGGATTAATATTTGGGCCATATAGGAACAGTTGAATAGAATCCACATAATCAAGTACCTTCATAGTTGGAAGGGATGTTTAGTTGAACACCTCACCATTTTATTTTACATATGAATAAATTTAGACTTGAAAACATTAAATGAATCTGCTAGTAGCTAGACTTAATCAACTAAAGTCTAAGTTTTTTATTGAGTTCTTGAGTTTTTATTGCTTTCAAAACCTTCTCAGACAAAATTACAATTTTTCATATGTCACAAATACTTTATTCCCAAGTTTTATTCTTTGTTGCGATTGCTTTATTATGCATTATGTACTTTACTTATTTTTAAATGTGATATGATGACTTTTTAAAACTTAAGTGTGATGCCTGGGATCAAATACAGGAGAGCCTCAGATATAAATGATACATGTTCTGCTCTTGAACTATTCCTTTGGCTCTATTTTAACTTTATTTATGAGGGGTGACTGAGGGAGACACATACATGAACACACACACACACTGACAGAGAGACAGAGAACGAGAGACAGAGGTATGTGGGGATATGGCATACCAAGCAGGGCTGACACTCTGATCATCTCTCTGAGACTGGTAGGAGTTCATCCAAAAAGGCTCTCTGCCCTTCCTCCCACTCCTCAGATGGCCTTGTTGCCAGCATTCTGCACCTGGCCTGAGGGTGGGAGCTGTTAACTGAAACTGCTACACAAACTATAGTTAGGTTTCCATTTCCCCCAGGCAAAAGGCTGTGGATATTCCCCAAGTCACAAATAGCTTAACTGTAAGATTGCATCAGCCTTTGCCCCAGCCCAGTTCCTGGTAAGGCCGCAACTTCCCTGTCCCCAGCTTGTTCCTGTTTCACCATATTGACCTTTAAAATGATTGGTCCAAGCAACATTTCCTCTTCTCTGCCTGCTTGCTCGGGTATAAGAATACCCCGGTGAAACCCAATAAATGCACTATCTTCTGCCATAGAGTCCAGAGTCTTTACTCTGGGTGCTCACCCCCACTGCAGCCTGTTCTTCTCCTCTATAACACCTCTCTGGTGACCAACGGAGTGGAGGGCGTGGGGTGGACAAGGCAGACCTTCCAGAGCTTGCCCTGAAGAGAGATACATCACTGTACCACTGCACCATCTATGGAGTATCATGTGCTACTGAAAATTAAATTCAGGGCTTCTCACATGCAGGACTCATACTTTACTGCTGAGGCACTTGCCCAGCTTAAGATTTTACATTTTCATAGAATCAAAATTATCTGAGTTGTATAAATTAAAGAATTGGTGGTGGTGAGAATTCCATCTCACCCTTACAGTCCTCTATTAGGAAAAAAAATATGTTCCACATTTTCTCCTAGGGCTTTTTTTTTTTTTTTTACTTTATTTTTCATGTTTAAACGTTTGATCTATTCAGCACTTATTTTAGTGCAAGAGATGAAATAGGAATCTAGTTTAGTTGTCAAAATTCCTTTTACTGAAAAGATTCTATTTTTTCTCTACTGATTAAAAAGCTACTTTTGTCACATAATGCATTCCCACAGGTTGTCAGATTCATTTCCAGACATGCTGTTCTTTTCTGTCTGTTTAAATGCACCTGGACCAAATTACTTTAATCACTGCAATTTTACAGTTCTCTAGAATGAGTTAAACTCATTCAAGACATATTCTATTGATGTATTATTGAAGTTATATAAAATTTATAGATTGATTTAGGCTGATATGACATCTTTATAATATTCAGCTCTCCTTCCAAGAACAGGGTTGTTTTACATTCGAGTTTTCTTTCGTGTTCCTCAGTAGGAATACCTTAATATTTTTCATTTATAGTTTATATTATTTGTAGCTTATTTCTAGGTACTTTATCTTTTTAAACTCCTACTTATAAATGGTACTTTTTCTTCCAGTTTATGTTCTAATTAGGACATTTGTGTATAAAAAGCTATTTCTAGTTGCGCATAAATTTATTTATTTTGCCTCTAGGGTTATTGCTGGGACTCAGTGCCTGCACTACGAATCCACTGCTCTAAGAGGCTATTTTTCCCCTTTTGTTGTCCTTATTATTCATCATTGTTGTAGTCATTATTATTGTTGTTATTGCTGTTGTTGTTGTTGGATGGGACAGGAAGAAATTGAGACAGGAGGAGAAGACAGAAAGAGGGAGAGAAAGATAGATACCTGCAGACCTGTTTCACAGGTTATTGCTCGATGCCTACGCTAGGAAGCCACTGCTCCTGGAGGCCATTTTTTTCCCTTTTGTTGCCCCTGTTTTTTTATCGTTGTTGTGGTTACTATTGTTGCTGTTATTGATGTCTGTTGTTCTTGGATAGGACAGAGAGAAATGGAGAGAAAAGGGAAAGACAGAGAGGGAACCTGCTTTAAAGCAGACTTGCTTTACCGGGGGCTCACACCAGGATTCTTAACACTGGTCCTTGCGCTTCACACCACTTGTGCTTGCACTACCACTGCCCGACCCCCTAGAACTGGATTCTTAAGATTAAGTCCTTGAGTTTAGTGCCATGTGTTCATAACCCGCTGCGCCCGGCTCCCACATATAAATTTAAATACTTTAACAAGTTTTTTTTTTTTTTTTTGCTTTTTAGCTGATTCTCTTGGGTTTCATATACAGTCATATAATGCATAAATAATGATCTTTGACTTCCTCTTTCCAATTTTAGTTACATTTTTGTGACTTGCTAAAGCATTGAGAACAATGTTAAGTAGGGCGGAGGGAAGCTCATCCATGGGGCTACAAACTGAGTGCTGCTCATCACTCTTATCTCCTCGTTCCCTGGGAAGGTCTGAGACTGGGGCCACCTAGTGGTCCTAACAGGGCCCTCCCTGAGCCCCGGGGAGGTGAGTTCCCAGAGAACGGGGCTCCATGCTATGGCAGACTGGGCAGGAGAACAGTGTTAAATGGTAGTAGTATTTTATTCCAGACTTAAATGAGAATGATTTTATAATTTAATATTATACATGACGATGATGACTTTGTCCTTATAGATTAAGTAGCGTAGTAAAGATGTATCTATTTTCTTCTAGAATTTTTTTTCAATTAAGATTGAACGCTGTTCTTGTAACCCAATACCTTTATCAGCATTTTGAAGATGATTAGATCATTTTTCTCAGTTGATGTGTGACTTTAGTGAGTTTCTAATGCTGAACTATCTTTGCATTTTAAATCTTGGTATATTATTCTTTTACTGTGCTGCCAGATCCTAAGTGCTGATATTTTATTCAAGATATTTGCATTGCTATTTGTAAGTGAGGCTTACTTTTTTCTTCCCTTATGTTACCTTTATCAGATGTTGGAAATAAAGTTTTGCTGCTTTTTGTAAAAAGAAGTTTGAAATCATCTTTAAGAATAAATAGTTGCATCTCCCAATCCAAACCAAACAACATTGCATCTGCCGATCACAAACTAACCAAAGCAACGATTGCTACCTCAACATGCTTCACCCCAGAATGTATCCAGAGACTTCACGTGTGGAATGACAACCCTTCAGCTTCATTACTCGGGTGAGACCTTTCCTTTAATAGTACACTCTAATTTCATCTCAGGTAGTTCACTTTCCAACAAAGTCCCATAACCTAGATATACACCAGTTTCTGTGAGAGAGAGCTTATGTGCACACGTATCCATAAACTACTGCAAAATATATACCTGAAAGCAGGACTACACTAGAGTTTGCAGTGAGTACCTCCCTAACACTTCCTCTCCACTATTCCAAGCTTGGGATCCATGATTGCTCAACAAATTGTTTGGCTTCATATGTTAACTCTCTTTTCAATCACCAGGTTCCAGATGCCACCAGGATGCTGGCTAGGCTTCCCTGGATTGAAGACCCCACCAATGTGTCCTGGAGCTCAGCTTCCCCAGAGTCACACCCTACTAGGGAAAGAGAGAGGCAGACTGGGGGTATGGACCGACCAGTCAACGCCCATGTTCAGCGGGGAAGCAATTACAGAAGCCAGACCTTCTACCTTCTGCATCCCTCAACGACCCTGAGTCCATGCTCCCAGAGGGATAGAGAATGGGAAAGCTATCAGGGGAGGGGGTGGGTTATGGGGATTGGGTGTTGGGAATTGTGTGGAGTTGTACCCCTCCTACCTTATGCTTTTGTTCACTAATCCTTTCTTAAATAAAAAATTTAAAAAAAAAAATATAGACTGAAAAAAAAAAAAAAAAGAATAAATAGTTGATAGAACACTACAGTCATATGCTCTGTGATTTTGGTAATTTTTTCCCTCTTCTTTTTATAACCAGGCACTGCTCAACTCTGCCTTATCATGGAGCTAAGGACTGACCCGAGAACCTTAGAGTCTCAGGCACACAAATATTTTGCATAAACATTATATTATTTCCCACACCCTGTTAATTTTCAAACTTTGGGAACTTACCTGGGTCTTCTTCTATGCTATGGGTGGTACTTCGATTTCTTTCTGTGTAGCTTCTAAAAATTGTGTGTCGAGACTTTTACCTTTGCTTAGGTTGATTCTGGTTATATATTTTTCTGGGTTATATACTATTTCCTAAAGAGAAACCATCTTTCAACTTTGTAAGAAATTAAAATATTGATTATAATCCAGAAAATCACCCTTTCCCCCCATTACCATGGTTATTATCACTAGGGCTCGGTGCCCACACTAGGATTCACTGCTACTAATCATATCTTTTCTTTTTTTTTTTTTTTTTCCCTTTTCTGACAAAGACAGAGAGGGAAATGGAAACAGAAAGAAAGGAAGAAAGAAGAAAGAAAGGGAAAAAGAGTGAGAGAAAATGAGAAGGAGAGATCTCAGCGGCATTATTCCATGGTGGTATTCCACAGTGTATATATACCACAGCTTTCATCTGTTGTTGGGCACCTGGGCTGCTTAGATTTGGTTCATTCCTTACCTCCTCCAGGATGGTATGCCTGCTTCCTGTGTGTCAGGTAAACCCTCCTTTCTCTTCCCACAGACTATTGTAGTCATCATCACATATATTCATGAAGCATTCCCACCAGGGAGGAGGGGAGAGACCACAATCTTGAACCTGGTTCCTCTTGCATGGTAATATAATTTATGCTTTCATAGCTACTTATTATTAATTTTTATTTCCTTCAATTTATTTTACTATATGCATTTTACTTTTAGAAGTTTTTCTAACTTTATTTTTCCTTGTTTAATACTATTTCTTTATTCATTTATTTATTTTACCAGAACATTGCTCTGCCATGACTTATGGTGATACTGAGGCTTGAACCTGAGATCTTTGGTGCCTCAGGAGTGGAAGTCTTTTTTGCATAACAATTATGCTATCTTCCCAGCCATAATAGTATGTCTTTTAAGCTTTGAGTTACCGCTTGAAAGTTTCTTTTAATTTTACTCTGTAAGTTCTAAATGAAGTTTTTTCATTATGGTAGGCACTCAAAAATTTTGGTTTTGATTTCTACTTTGATCTAAAACTTATTTAACACAAGACTTAAGACCTTCTCATCTGCAGTGTATTTACTATATATTGTTAGTTGCTAATTTCTGGTTTTATTGTTTTATAATTAAATTATATTTTCTGGGAAGTCTTTTTGTAGTAAAAGATACATAGAAAACTTACCATTGTAATCACTTTAAGTGTATGAATCTCTGTCACTAGGTTTGTTCACATTGTTGTTCAACTATCACCATTATCTATTTACTGAATATTTTCATTGTTCCCCATTGAAACTCTGCATCTATTCGACAATAGTTGTTCATCATCTCCTTTCCACTCTGAATTATTTCTATGCTGAATGTCTTACCCACATCTCTAACCTTCCTCCTCCTCCTCCTCCTTCTTCTCCTTCTCCTTCTTCTCCTCCTTCAGCTTCTCCTTCTCCTCTTCCTCCTCCTCCTCCTCCTCCTCCTCCTCCTTCTCCTCCTTCTCCTCCTCCTTCTTCCTTTTAAACCAGAGCACTGCTCAGCTCTGGTTTATGGTTTATGGTGGTGTGGGGGATTGAACCTGGGACTTTGGAACCTCAGGCATAAGAATCCCTTTGCATAACCATTAGGCTATATACCCTCACCCCTAATATTTTTCTTTTTTTTAAAGAATTTTTTATTATCTTTATTTATTTATTGCTTAGAGATAGCCAGAAATTGAGAGGGAAGGAGGAGTAAAGAGGAAGAGAGACAGAGAGATACCTGTAGCACTGCTTCACCACTTGCAAAGCTTTTCTCCTGCAGGTGGGGAATTAGGGCTTCAGCCTGAACCTGGTCTTTGAGCACTGTCATATGTGCACTCAACCAGGTGAGCCACCATGTGGCCCTACCCCTAATCTTTCTTAAGATTTACTTTAGAAACATTATATTGCTAGGATTTCAAATTGTGGCCCATATTCCCCCCCCCCCCCCGCCCTTAACAGGTGTGCCAGGTGTTGGATCCTGATCCAAGAATTTGGGAGGTGATCCAAGGAAACACCAGAAGGGAAGTGGGGAAGTTAGGAAGAAATGGCAGTCAGTAGAGTGGACAGGAATTAGCAGGTTACTGCTCACTCTTACCCAATAGGTAGAATCTTCTTTTAGCTTTCTTGCATAGAGGGGTGCTTTGTCCCTTCTGTGGGCTAAGTGTGTCCTTAAAACCAGAGAAATCCAGCCCTGTGCACAGTCTTAGGTGTTTGCAATAGAAATAATTATCTCACCAATAAATGCAAAAAGCTGAAGGGTATGATAATGATATCATCTGCCATGAGTAGGGAAGTTAACTTTGCAGAATGTTGGGATTTCTGAGATGTTGGGAAGAAGGGCCAGGGATATTGTTCAGTGGTACATAGATATTAACTTTCTTTCTTTCTTTCTTTTTTTTTTTTTTTTTGGTACTGTACTGGGATATGGTTTTACCAATCCTGACTCTGGCTTGATAGTTGCAGAACCTGTAATGTCTGTAAATCTTTTCTGTTAGTGATATTGATTGCCTACACATATTCAAAATTCAGTTTTTACTTCTATTTGGACCTTTGCCAATCAGCAGCATGGTTGCAAGCTACTACTTGTGCTATTAAAGCCTCTGGGCAAAGGAAGCCATAGTCCATAGTCTGTATAAGCATTTCACATATGATCATCTGTATTTTTGACTAATAAAATCAAGAATTCATCTTACACTGTGTGCCTAAATCATTCATTTCATTTTTAAGTTTCAAAAAAAGATTTTTGTTGTTGGTGATCTCACGTTGGGTAATAAGATTTCAGATGTTTAGTTTCATATCCATATATGTATGTGTGTGCAACTCATTGAATGCCACACCAAAGTTCCTGTGACCGTCCTGCCCCATTCCCTCTGGTCATTATCATAGCTTTCACAAAGTCTGAGAGATAGCTTGGTTATTAAAAAAAACTTTAAAACATTTATTATATTTATTTATTTCATATGAGAGGGAGAGAGAGAAGGAACCAGATCAAACCACGAGCTTCAGATACGGAAATCCTAGGTTCTACCAGAGACATTGGCTTAAACTAAAGATATTTCATTGTGTTATTTCCCTGAAATACTATCTAATACTACTGGCAAGATCAGTGTATCTTGGATTGGCCTAATTTTAAATGGTTGTTTACTTTAAAAATTCTGTCACCACCACTGCCTATTTTGCTCTTTGTCCTCATCCTCATTCTATAGTTTAATTTAATAGTATTTCATAAAAAGTTCTTTGCAGTATAATTAACATCAAAATTGACATCAAAATATTTTTTTCTCTTATAAGGCTGAAGCTCAGTGCTTGCATGATAACTCCCTCACTCCTGGTGGCCATTTTTAAAAAATTTTTCATTTATAAAAAGGAAACACTGACAAAAACCAGGATAGGATAAGGGAGGTGCAACTCTACACAATTCCCACCACGAGAACTCCAAATCCCATCTCCTCCCCTGATAGCTTTCCTATTCTTTATCACTTTGGGAGTATAGACCTAAGGTCATTGTGGGTACAGAAGGTAGAAGGTCTGGCTTCTGTAATTGCTTCCCCGCTGAACATGGGCATTGATAGGTTGATCCATACTCCCAGCCTGCCTCTCTCTTTCCCTAGTGGGGTGGGGCTCTGGGGAATCAGAGCTCAGGACACATTGGTAGGGTTGTCTGCCCAGGGAAGTCTGGCTGGCATCATGTTAACATCTGGATGGTAGCCATTTTTTTTAATTAATAGAGGTAAGACAGAAAGATAGATGATAGGTATACTTGTAACACTGCTCTACCACTCATAAAGTCTTCCCTGCATGTGGGATCTGGGTGCTTGAACCTGGGCCCTCACACATGTGTGTATGCTCTAATGGGTGAACCACCACCAGTGGCTATATGTTCTGACATATAAACCCTTAAGATATTTAAAATATGAGTAATAGTGAGTTGTATATTCATGTTATATACACCAATGGTTTATTCCTTTTTATTTTTGAGTAACATTCCATAGATTGGATATAACAACATGCTTTAAAAACCATTTAAGCTGCTGGTAGACTTTTGGTTTATTTCCAGTTTATGACTATTATAAATAAATGTACTACAAATAATCATGTGAAAATCTTTTAGTGGACATAGATTTTTATTTCTCTAAGCTAAATACAAAGGTTAGGTGATGCTGCACATGGGTATGCCTATTTTAAAAAATAGAACTGTTACCCAAAATGGTCATACTATTTTACATTTCTGTAAGTAATGTATGGATGTTCTAGTTGCTCCACAACTTCATGAATATTTTATATTATTGGTATTTTCAATTTTGGTAATCCATGGATGTGTAGTAGTGTTTTGACATGATTTTAAATTTGCAATATCCGGGTTACTAATGATGATGGATCTTATTTTATGAGCATATAGACCACTAGCATATGTTTTGTAGAGGCATTAATGAATTACAGCACTTTTGTTTATATATTTATATATATATATATATATATATTTTTTTTTTTTTCCCAGTTCTGTTACATATTCTTATCACACCCCCTCCACCATTGAGCACTCCAAGCCCTCTCCCTCTCCCAGACCCTTATTCCATTCCTTCACCTGTGTTCCTTCCTTTGGTGAACTATACCACTTTTAGTTCTCACTTTCTAACTCTGTATTCCACTCCAAGTTCCACTTACATGTGGAGTCTTCCTGTATTTATGCCTCTCCTCCTGACCCATGCAAACTAACACTTTTCCTTTTGCTTCCAGCAAAGGTGAGACAGACCTTGAGATTCTAGCGTTTCTGTTCTGATGTCTAGATCTTTGATGATTGGCCTTGGTTCTCCAACATTGGTCAGATCACTCTGTCCTTTCTGTCTTCTCTTTTCCTATATATTTGCTCCTTTTGTTGCTGTTATTTGAGTTCTCATTTCTGCTCTATCACAGATGACCTCATTTGGAGTTAGAGTTTCTTTACTTCTCCTATAGTACTCCTTTCAGTAATTCTTATAAGGCAGGGTTATTGGTGGTGAATTCCTTTAAGTTTCTTTATGTTTGGGAAGATTTTGATTTCTCCTTTGTACTTGAAGGCTCATTTGGCAGGATGGAATATTTTTACCTGATAGATCTTATCTCTTAATATTGTAAAAATGCCATTCCATTTCCTCTTTGCTTCTCACATTTGTGTTTAAAGACTTGGGGAAAGCCTGATGGGTTTGCCTCTGTATATCATTTCCTTTGCAGCCTTCAATATTTCTTCCTTGTCTTTACTTTTGGAAAGTGTTACTGTTATGTTTCTTGGCACTGGATGTTTGGGATTCAGTAGATTTAGTTTCTGTTCAGCTTCCTTCATATCTATATCTTGCCTATTTCCCAGGTGTGGAAAGTTTTCTGCAATAATTTCTTTAAATATGCTTTCTGCCCCTTTTTCTTCTTCTTTGTATTCAGGCACTCCAATAACTTGCACATTTTTTTCCTTCTGATGTAATTTGCTATTTCACAGAGAATTACTTAATTTTTTTTAAAAAATATTTATTTTATTTATTCCCTTTTGTTGCCCTTGCTGTTTTATTGTTGTAGTTATTATTGTTGTTGTCGTTGTTGGATAGGACAGAGAGAAATGGAGAGAGGAGGGGAAGACAGAGAGGAGGAGAGAAAGATAGACACCTGCAGACCTGCTTCACCGCCTGTGAAGCGACTCCCCTGCAGGTGGGGAGCCGGGGTTCGAACCGGGATCCTTATGCCAGTCCTTGTGCTTTGTGCCACCTGCGCTTAACCCGCTGCGCTACAGCCCGACTCCCATTATTTCATTTTTTGTAAATCTTTCTACTTCAACAACTTTACAATTTGAGAGTGTGGCTGTTTTATTTTTTTGTCCTGTTATTCTACCCTCAAGCTGGGTTATTCTGGATACTAAACTTTTAGAAAGACCTTAATGCTGTTCATGTTCTCTTTGAATTCCAGAATTTCCTTTAGGAGTTCTCTTTATGAGTTTCTTACCTCTTTGGTCAAGAGATCTCTGACTTCCTTACTTTGTATTTGTATGCAATATCTGGTGCCTTGAATTGTCTTTATAATTAGATTTCTGAAGTCCAACTTGTACAATTTTCCCAAGTGATCTTGACCTGAACTTTTGAGTTCTTATGTTTCAATTGGTTGTGGTTTCTGCTGTTGGACCAACAGGTGGTGCTGTGGCTGTACTGTTAATATGTGGTGGTGTGGTGCAGGTAGGAAGAGTCTTCTTGATATTTAGATTAGTAGGTGTTTCAATCTGACTCCATCTGTGTTTCCCCTGACTGCATTTCCAACTCCTGATCTGGAATATGTGGCATGTATGCAGTTGCCCATGGCTTGGGGCTGGCTGTGTTAGCCTTTTTCACCCACCCTATACCACAGATTTTGCTTTCCCCATGCTGTGGTCTGCCTCTCAGTCCACAATTCAAAATGGCTCTTTTTATTTTGCCCCCAGCTGGGTTTCAGCTGTCTCTGTCCCATGTTGCTCCCCATTGACCCTGTGCATGCACTAGTTGCATGCACCTGCCATTCATTGATTTTCCTCAAAATGTGTAGGTTGTGTTATGGGGTTTTGAGTATTCTTCTTGTCCCCCCCCCCCTTTTAATAAATGTTTTGTCTGGTTTTTTCCCATTGTGGTTTTTTGTTCCTTGTTACTCCCACTAGTATATCTTTTTTATTCAGTCTTCTTTGTTTTTTAACATCTTACATTAGTGTGGCACAATTGATAAGTCAGTGTTGATAGGATTATTATTGACTAAAGTCCATAGCTTGCATTAGGGCTTGTTTGTTATGTTGTACACCCCATGGGTTCTAAAAAACGAATAATGAGTGACACATATGCACCACTGTAGTCTCAAATGGAATGATAGTTTTACTCTCCTAAAAAGTTCTTGTATTTGGAGGGTCTGGACTTTGGTGCTATGTAATGACCTGCACAAGGATCTGAGTTCAAGACCCTCATCTCCCACCTGGAGCAGGGATACTTCATGCATGGCAAAGCAGGTATGCAGGTGTCTCTCTTTCTATGTCTCTCTCTATTTCCCGCTCCCCTTTCAATTACTCTCTGTCCTATTAAGTAAAATAGAGGGAGCAAAGAAAAAAAAAGTAAATGTGACTGCTGGGTGGATTTGTAGTGCCAGCACTGAGCCATAATAATAACCTTGGAGCCAAAAAAAATTCCCTGTATTCTTTTTTTCCCCTTTATTTATTTATTCAATAGAGACAGCCAGAAATTGAGAGGGAAGGGAGTGATAGAGAGGGAGAGAGACAGAGAGACACCTGAAGCCTTGCTTCACCACTTGCAAAGCTCTCTCCCTGCAGGTGGGGACCGGGGACTCGAACCCAGGTCCTTGTGCATTGTAACATGTGTGCTCATCCAGGTGCACCACCACTCGACCCCAAAGTCCCTGTATTCTACTTCCAGTTTCACTGTATTCTTTTCCTCTTCCCATCACTGGAACCCTCTGATAACACCTGATATTTTACTGCCTGCATATTTCTCCCCCCCAGAATGTTGTATAATTGGAGTCATACAGTATGTAGCCTTTTTAGATTGGCTTCCATCACTTAATAATATGCACTTAATGTTCTTCTTTATCACATTAAAGTTTAATCTGAATGGGGTTATAGAAGATATGTATATAATACCAAAAATTACATTTATATTCTTTGTATTTTTTCCTCTGTCTGCCATTTGAAATTTTGTTAGATTTTGATTTCTACACTGTTAAGAGCTCAGGCATACCTGTAATATGATCTTTAACTTATCTATGTCCATGATTCTTATATTTAAGTTTTCTTTTTATAATCAATTGTTAAAGTAACATTTTGCCATAAAATTATTTTTCAGGTATGAATCATTATAAATCAATGTATATATATATATATATATATATATATATAAAATGTCAGTGTTAACACTAAAAATTCAGTTCTATTCCTCACCATATAATTGACAAGTACTTATTTTATCTTGTCAATTATTTTCACTTTGGATGAAAGAAGAATGTGGGAGAATAATCTAATGGTATACTGGAATGAAACTTGGTTTTAAGCAGTTGGAGTAGATTATATATTCATAAAGTTCTGGTGTTTGATTCTCAGAGAAGAGGTGAATGTGTAGGGAGAAGAACAAAAGACATCAGCATCTATTTGAGATAAGATGAGATGAGAGAGAGAGAAGGAGAGAGATAGCCACCATTTACATAGTGCCAGGGATCAAACCCTGGGGCCTTATGCAAGGAAGGCATACACTCCACTGCTGAGCTACCTTCCTGACCTCACTTTTTGATGTTTTACTTGGGAGCTCTCTCTGACCAGAAGTTCTTCTGCTAAAAGTCCCATTAGCACTGAGCAACATCTCTATTTCCCTTGCCCAATTACTTTACAAAGAGAAGGGGAGGTAACATTGGTAGAAAGTCAGAAAGAGGAGAAGGAGAGATGGGAAAAGTAAGGAACCATGATGTTCAGGTGATGTTCAGTGGGTGGCAGCTAGGGTGCTCATACTAGCTTGTTAGGCAGTGGTATTCATAGCACTTATCTGGACTTCACTATTTATGAACTGTTTTCAGATATCAGTTTAGTTTCTTCTTTCTGCAGCTTTTTGAGGAAGGCAAAATTATAGTTACTAAATTCATTTAGATCACTTTGATTGTTTTTTATTTCTTATTGTAAAAATGATACACATTTTCCATAGGAACCTTACTAAACATAGATAAGAAAAAGAAGAAAAAATATCTCTTTGCTCAGAGATAGAAATTATTAAGATTTTGATATATATCTTTCTTCTTCTGTTTCCATAAATATTTACTGTTCTCATTTCACAGGTGAAGACAAGGCTCGGGGAAGGTGAAGGTATATGTGCCTATTCATTCTTTTCTCATGTAATGATTTCCAATAACCTCTGTACAAAAAGGATTTGAGGTGTTGGACTGATGCAGCAAGTGAGCAACTTATTCTGAGGCATGCATCTTCAAACCCTTTGAATTTATGTGATTGTTTCCACTTCTCTAGCCAATGGAATTTCATGAATAAGAATTTGTCTTCTGTCCCCAGAGAGGGCTGGCTTATGTGCCAGGAGACATGGGGGCTGGCTCTGAAGAGAGTGACAAGATGTCAGGTTGTGAATGAGAAGCATAAGGAAGCTTGATAGAGTCCAGGACAGATGGACAGACTTTTTGATTACACATTCTGATGCCCAACCTAACAGATGACAATTAGCAGTCACCAGCTGTAAAGTGACTATAAATGTTGCTTTGAATGAAATGAGTCTTTTTTTTTGTTGTTGTTGATGCATTTAGCAAAACATTAAAAAAATCTTACAATGAGTGTGTTGGCAGCCTGGAGGCTATGTGGCACTGGGGAGGGTTTGGTTATTTGCCATGGATGAGAGCTCCTGTCAGTATCCCCTCTCCAACTAGAATGAGAAGTTCTGGTCTGTAAAGGAAGGAAGTAGAGGACATTCAGAGCTGCTACTTTCTTATTGTCTGACGTGGAACAAAGTCCCTTTTATCTGCATTGGTCTTCAGTTTCCTCATCTGTAACTTGTCGCCTTGTTTCACTTCTTATCCTTCTTCAACTGCTTTCTATCTTGTGCCTGTCCTCTACATACAGCTTAAGAGTGGTTTCTCCTTCTCCTCCTCTTCCTTCTTCATGTCAATTAATTTGAATTTTTTTCTGCTTTTATAATTTTGTCTGGGGGGGGTAGTGGTTTGCAGTTGTTTCAGGGAAACAAGAAGTTGAACTCATGTATTACATTTATCATTTATTCTATCTATTGTATAGCTCTTACACTATAGAATTCTCAGAACAGGACATAAGAAACATTGCACAAAAATAAAAATAACTGGATCCTGTAACAATCACAGTAAGTATCAAATGAATAGCACAAACAGTAGACATCTTGGGACTTCAGAAAGAGATGATCTATATTTTAATAAGAGAGAGACTTTAGTGAGAGAGACCTGAAAGCAGGACCTTCTACAGAGCCAGAAAGAGGCACAGGAAAAAGAAAAGTAACAGTCCAAATAGACTTAGAGATGGGGAAAACTTGGGCATGCTGCCACGAAACTTTTCCTTTCACCTCTTTGAATGATGTGTTTAAAAATTTGAATTTGTTGAAATCAATCCTCTGCCTAAAAATTCTCCCATGTCAACCCAGAGTAATAGGAGTAAGATCCTAACTCCTCATGTGATGTAGAATCAAACAGTAAGGTTCCATGCTACTTACACTCATTTACTCTTTCAGCTGCATGCTCTGTTTTCCTTCTCTGTGGTTTCTAGGGTGGAGCCACACCTTGGTGAGCCAAGATGATTTCCTCACTTGGAAGATTTGTTCTTCTTCCTACTGTTTGCCTAGAGACAATGGCAGGGTCTTGATCATTTGAGGTCACAACTGAACTATTGTCTTTCCTGATCTCCAAGCTCAAGGGGCCTCCTGGTTCCCATTCATTCTTTGTTGTTGAACTTAAATCTTTCACTTTTATCTTAATAACCTCTATTGAATTCATACTCTTTACTCCCCATACCTTCAGAATCATCTTGACTGTGAGCTCTATAAGGATAGGAATCCTCTGATGACGTGATGAGCTTTTTGATAAGTAAAGTTGGTAAACTCACGTCATGTATCTTAAAATTGTAGCCAGAAAAAAATTAGTTATTTTTCACTGGGCAAAAATTGCCATACCATTGTAGATTCAAATATATGTTTTCTTTTTTTTTATATTTATTTTTTAAAAGCATTTTATTTTCCATTTTGGTGCCCTTGTTTTTCATTGTTGTAGTAGTTATTATTGTTGTTATTATTGATGTCATCATTGTTAGATAGGACAGAAAGTAATGGAGAGAGGAGGGGTAGACAGAGGGGGGGAGAGAAAGATAGACACCTGTAGACCTGTTTCACTGCCTATGAAGCGACTTCCCTGCAGGTAGGGAGCCAGGGGCTCGAACCGAGATCCTTACCTTAACCCGCTGAGCTACTGCCCAACTCCCCAAAATATATGTTATCTTGTCTATATATATGTTTGCTCAAATGCTGTGTTATCTTTCATATATATAAAAATTCAGGTTTGGGGTTCATATATATGTTTTACTCTAGGATTAAAATGTATCAAAATGCACACAAGCACCATTTTTTCTTTTTCATTTTTGAAGACAGTTAAAGTGATATTTATTTATTTATTTATTTACGAGAGAGAGGAGAAAGAACCAGAACATATTTCTAGCACATGCAATGGCAGGGGTTGAACTCAGGACCTTCTGCTTAAAAGTGTAGTGCTCAGGTCCTGCTTTTAGTTTCCCTTTCAGATCTTCTTAGTCAACTTCTGCTGATGAGTGGGATCATCCCATACTCATCTTTATCTTTCTGACTTAGCTCACTTAACATAATTCCTTCTATCTCTGTCCAAGATGGGTCAGAGAAGGTGGGCACCAAAGTAAAAGCCCTGTGGTGAGGGGTAGACATGCAGCTTCCTGGGACAGTGGGGGGTGGGAGTGGGTGGGAGGGATGGGTCACAGTCTTTTGGTGGTGGGAATGGTGTTTATGTACACTCCTAGCAAAATGTAGACATATAAATCAGTAGTTAATTAATATGAGGGGGAAAATCAATTGTATGTCTCAAAGTTTTTCAAAACACAAACTGAATCTTTAATATATAGGCTGTGTATTTGATATGCAGACTCTCTCAAAAGCCTAGACCAAGTAGATTAGAAGCATCCAATAGCACAGCTATATACAAGATACTGGATACTTTATAGCAAACCCTAACAAAAGGACTTTTCAAAGTTAACCCAATTACCAAATAATGTGATGATAACATTAACTATCGATTGTCTTTTTGAACCCTAAAACAGCAGGAACCTCACATCTCCACTATAGAGCCTCTACTTCCCCTGTCCTGGAACCCTTGGATAGGGCCCACTTTCCCGTATGCCTCTCCCAATCCAAACCAAATAATATTGCATCCGCCGATCACAACCTAACCAACGCAACGATTGCCACCTCAACATGCTTCACCTCAGACTGTGTCCAGAGACTTCACGTGTGGAATGACAACCCTTCAGCTTCATTACTTGGGTGAGACCTTTCCTTTAATAGTACACTCTAATTTCATCTTAGGTGGTTCACTTTCTAACAAAGTCCCATAACCTAGATATACACCAGTTTCTGTGTGAGAGAGCTTATGTTCACACGTATCCATAAACTACTGCAAAATATATACCTGAAAGCAGAAGTACACTAGAGTTTGCAGTGAGTACCTCCCTAACACTTCCTCTCCACTATTCCAAGCTTTGGGTCCATGATTGCTCAACAATTTGTTTGGCTTCGTATGTTAACTCTCTTTTCAATCACCAGGTTCCAGATGCCACCCGGATGCTGGCTAGGCTTCCCTGGATTGAAGACCCCACCAATGTGTCCTGGAGCTCAGCTTCCCCAGAGACACACCCTACTAGGGAAAGAGAGAGGCAGACTGGGAGTATGGACCGACCAGTCAATGCCCATGTTCAGCGGGGAAGCAATTACAGAAGCCAGACCTTCTACCTTCTGCAACCCTCAATGACCCTGGGTCCATGCTCCCAGAGGGATAGAGAATGGGAAAGCTATCAGGGGAGGGGGTGGGATATGGAGATTGGGTGGTGGGAATTGTGTGGAGTTGTACCCCTCCTACCCTATGGTTTTGTTAATCCTTTCTTAAATTAAAAAAAATTTAAAAAAAGAAGTGTAGTGCTACCTTTTCCCAAGCTGGGACCCCATATACCTGCTTTCACTGCTCCAGGACTAACATTTCATTCCATACAGGGTTAAAAGGGATAGAGGGAGAGGGCATAAGGTGGTGGCACACCCAGTCAAGTGCACATAATACCTTGCTGAAGGACCTGGATTCAAATCCTTACTCCCTAGCTGCAAGAGGCATGTTTCACAAATAGTGAAGCACATCTGCAGGTGTCTCTCCTTTTTCTCTCCCTCTCTAATTCTCTCCTTTTTAAAAATTTCTTTTTTAGCTTTTTTAAAAAAATATTTATTTATTGGATAGAAACAGCCAGAAATTGAGAGGGAAGGGGGTGATAGAGAGGGAGAAAGACAGAGAGACACCTGCAACACGGCTTCACCACTTGCAAAGCTGTCCGTCTGAAGGTGGGGATCAGGGGCTCGAACCAAGGACCTTGAGCACTGTAACATGTGTACTTAACCAGGCATGCCAGCACCCAGCCCCTTCTCCCTCTCTAGTTCTCCATTCCCTCTTAATTTCTCTGTCCGATTAAGTAAAATAGAAAAAAAAAAAGGAGAAAATGGCTGCCAAGAGAAGTGGATTCTTAGGGTTGCGCATTACCTTGGTGGCATTGAGAGAAAGAGAGAGAGAGAGAGAGAGAGAGAGAGAGAGAGAACAGTATTGGAGCTTACCTCTGCACTGTGGCATGGCCCATGTGGTACTAGGGATTGAACATAGGTTGTATGCATGATAAGGTAAGCAATCTTCTGGACCCTACACTTGCATTTTTGTATAACAAGCCAAGTAAGAAGAGGAGGTATTAGTCTGAGCAATTTGTCACACAGTGTCTTTTCTATATTAGATAGGGATTATTAAGACTTGTTTGGTAATTGCAGCAGATGTTACTCTCATCCTCTTTTCTCACCCCCTTTGATCCATGCCAGTCTAACTTTCAATTGATACAATTTTCATTTCTTGCCCTTTAAACTTTCTGTGACTTTAGATTTTTTTTTTTGTTGACTTATGAAAGATAATGACAATATAAAGGAATTAATGGTCCTCCCCAGCTCTTAGACTGAAACATCCCTCAATCTATGACTAATGGAATTGGTGAAATGTCCCTGCTCCGCCACCATTCAGGTGTAATGACTCTGAGGGATGTCCCACCCTGCCATTCAGTGTCCCCGATAGATTGAGTCCCATTTCCCCATAGTGGCAACTCTCACATAACCCATCCTCGTCAAATGCCTCCATCCCCTGTCTTGTTTGCCACTCCTATAGTTGTGCTTCCTGGCACCATCTCCCAGATAAATACACTGAACTTGAAACATTCTCTCAGGTTTTGTTTGTGGGTGATCTGAAATGTATAGTATTATAATTATATGTTTATTTCCCATTACTAAAATAGTACTGTGACACACATGCTATTGTGTTATGTGATTTGACTTTTTAAATTTTTTCTTTGTACTTTCTTTAATTTCTTTGTATTTCTTTGGTTATTTGTACCTTAATTTGCTGTGGCATATAGACTAGTAGTAAGTTGTAAAAGCAGTTTAAATAATTGCTCATTTTATTTTTAATTAATTAATTAATTTAAAACTAGTGTACAGGGAATTAAATCTGAAACCCAGCAACCTCAGGCATGAGAGTCTGTTTGCATAACCATTATGCCTTCTTCCCTCCCCTCTTGTTATTTTTTTTAATTTTTATTTTATTATTTATTTATCTTTTAAAATTTCTTTATACAGGTCCATGAAAGATGATGAATGACATAGTGGGGGTTGTATTGTTAAATGGGAATCTGGGGAATGTTATGCATGTACAAACTATTGTATTTACTGTTGAATGTAAAACATTAATTCCCCAATAAAGAAATAAATTATAAAAAAAATTTTTTATGGGGGATTAATGTTTTACAGTCAACAGTAAATACAGTAGTTTGTATATGCATACATGTTCCAGGACCTATATTTTTACTTTTTTATTTAATTTTTAAATTATCTTTATTTATTGATTATATAGAGATAGCCAGAAATTGAGAGGAAGGTTTTATATATATATATATATATATATATATATATATATATATATATAGAGAGAGAGAGAGAGAGAGAGAGAGAAATAGAGAGAGAGATAAAGACACCTACAGCACTGCTTCACCACTTGCAAAGCTTTCCCCCTGCAGGTGGGGACCAGGGGCTTGAACATAGGTCCCTGAGCATTGTAACATGTATGTTCAACCAGATGCACCACCACCTGGCCCCCCTTCTTTTTACTTTTTTTAAAAAATTTTTATTTATAACATGGAAACACTGACAAAACCATAGAATAAGAGGGGTACAATTCCACACAGTTCCCACAACCAGATCTCCGTATCCCATCCTCTCCCCTGTTAGCTTTCTTATTCTTTAACCCTCTGGGACTATGGACCCAGGCTCTTTATGAGGTGCAGAAGGTGGAAGGTCTGGCTTCTGTAATTGCTTCCCCGCTGAACAGGGGCATTGACAGGTCGATCCATACTCCCAGTCTGCCTCTCTCTTTTCCTAGTGGGGCAGGGCTCTGGGGAAGTGGGACACCAGGACAATTTGGTGGGGTTGTCTGCCTAAGGAAGTCCAGATGGCATCATGTTAGCATCTGGAACCTGTTGAATGAAAAATGAGTTAACATATAAAGCCAAATAAATTATTTTTTTGCCTTTTAAATTTTAATTGTGATTGCCTTTTTAATTTTAATTGTGATTTGCCTTTTTAAAGGCATCAGTAGCCATAAATGTACTTGTTCTGGAAGCTTGAACTCAGGTCCTTATGCACTGTAATTATATACTTTTCACATATATTTAAATATTTAAAACTACTGAACTACTGGGCAGGTGTAGATAACATAGTGGTTATGCAAACAGACTTTCATGCCTGAGGCTCCAAATTCCCACGATCAATCCCTCATGCCACCATATGCCAGAGCTGATCAGTGGTCTGGTTAAACAAACAAACAAACAAACAACAATGAATACTTGTCTGCCTCATTTATTTTATGTTATCATTAGTGTTGTCATCATTTTTTTAACCAAAGCACTTTTCAACTCTGGTTTATGGTGGTGGCAGGGATTGAATTTGGGACTTCAAAGATTAAGGCATGAAAATCATCTGCATAACCATTATGCTGTTTCCCTGGCTCCTTTCTCAGTTGTTTTAAAAATAAGATTCTTTTACTTATAATTAGCAAGGTCATTTAAAGTAACATAATATTTTTCTGGTGTTTTGGGAAATCACAGTGACTGCAGGTTAATGTGTACCCCTTTCTCTGTGCTTGGTTTTGCCTTTTCTAGTATCATAGACATTATGAAATGTGTATGCTTAGTTGTAGATGGCTATCTGTACAATGTGGGATGTTTGACAACATCTCTGGTCTCCGCCTACAAATTATCTCTAGTACACCCCCAGGTATGAGGTCCAAAATTGTCTTCAGAATTGCCAAATGCTTGTTGAGGGGGAAAATGGTTTCAATTTAAGAACACTGCTGTATGCATCCCTACTAATGACCAAATATAAGGCTGCTTCCAGTTTCAGTGACTTTCTTTTGGGTATTAGGGTGCAAACTAAACAGAAAAGTCACACTTTCTGGTTGGGGAGATAGCATAATGATGATGCAAAGAGACGCACATGTCTGAGGCCCTGAAGTTTTAGGTTTAATCCCCCACATCACTACATGTCAGAGCTGAGCAGTGTTCTGGTAAAAATAAACCAAACCAAACCAAACCAACAGACAAATATATATATATATTTGCCAGAGAAGTCACACATTCAAAGAATATTGCAAAGAGTTCTGTAAAAACATGCTTTTGGCCCTTCAACTTATTATAGCCTCCCTGGGTATCATATCACATTTAAATTAATGAGGAACTACATTTTCCAGAATCCCTTTCATTATATGGTCCTGGATTAAATTTGGCTATAAGAAACACCCTGATGCCCCAATAAAATGAAATGAAAGAAAAAAAAGGAAGTAAAAAAATGGGGAGGGAAAGAAGAGAGAGGAAGAAGAAAGGAAAGATGAAAGGAAGGAAGGTAGGAAGGAAGGAAAGAAAAAAGAAAAAAAGACACCTGGATAGGCTTTGAGAAAGGAAAGTGAAATGACTACCCAATTTTCAATGAATAATGGCATTGGGCCAGGGGCTGTTTCAATTTTTGTTGTTTCATGCAGGTTTGCTGGTCACATTTTCTGTAAATTCTGGAGTTGTTGCAACTCTCCTGTAGGTCACTTGTATTAAAGATGGTGTAAGTTCAGAGGTGATAGGAGAGCAGCATGGATCCCTGTGTAAACACGACACCCATGAGCCTTCCTCAGGTTTCAGAATATTTGCTCTTATTTGACCTATCTTCCTTTAGTAATGGTTGAACTTGCTGACTTCAGGACCAGACACCCGCTAACAGATTTTTCACAGACTACTAACTTGCTCCTATGATCACTGATGACCTAAATCCAATTACATATGTCCTACCATTTATGGTGACTCTGCCTCTTTAATGGAGTAGCATCTGTTAGATATACAACCACTTGCATCTTCAGGTACATCTGGGCTGAGAAATTACACTTTCAAAGATTCTTCCAAAGGGTTCTGACGAAATCATTTTAATGCAGTGTTTGATGTTTTGCTCTTTATTTCCCCCAGGGAGTCATCAGAGGAGAGAAAACCAATTTTTTTTTTCTCTCCTTTTAACTCTGCTGTAGCTATTGCTCTGGAGCTTTAATATTATTGACTCAACAGAACTGCATGAGAAGATTCATCACCGGGCAGATCTTTCTAAATAAACTTACACCAAGTCTCTGAAATTTAGCATCTGAAAGTACCCATCTCATTTGAGAGTGCACACCTCTGTCTTCCCCCAGATTGACTCAGTGTGACACCTTCCTACTTGTGCAGGTGCCCTGTCACCTGGTGCACAAGGGGTTAATTTACCCAACCGCCTCTGGTCTCTGCCTTATTCCATATTTATTTCAATTATATAAGTATACTGGGCCGGTGTATTTATTTTAAATC